>NC_137216.1:21875458-22142958 GCF_949987685.1 Ammodytes marinus
GGGAATGGCAGCGGAAAAGGGTGGGGGGGGGACAGAGAGAGGAATGGAGGGTTGTTGTGGGTACACGGCTGAGTGACATGTCCTGCAGTCGCCTCATCAGTATGTGTGAGAGTGCAGCTCATCTCATCTCTATTCTAAGCCTATAAACTGCAGGCTGCCTTTTGCTTGCCAGCTTTAACCACAGAAAAGCAGCCACGCACACACACACACACACACACACACACACACACACACACACACACACACACACACACACACACACACACACACACACACACAGAAAGACACTCTTAAAATCCTGCCAAAAAAAAAATCCTCTTCTCTCCCATCAAAGAAGGAGCTCCTCCACCTATAAGCTACTGACTATACTGTATATTTATACACAACACACCGTCAGCTGTCTAAGTCCTCCACACAGTTTAATTTGTAGTCATCTTTTATATGTTGTCGTTTTTCCTGGTTCACCGGTGAATGAACGCATTGAAAGAATCTGAGAAGAGGAGTGAGAGAAAAGGCAGATTAGTTAAGGAATGGAGGAATATAATTAGCCCTAGCAGCAGAAGGGGATTTGTGCTCCACCGGCTGCCCCTCCACCCTCCTCCTCCTCCACTCTCATCCTTCCTTGGAAAACCCACGCTTTACTGACCGGTCAATAGTTACACTTGCGACGAGGTGTGTGTGTGTGTGTGTGCTCTGAGTTACCAGAGATTGTGTGTGTGTTGGGGCCTTTTTTTCTCACCTCCAGTGTGTACAGCGTTTGTTTCAGAGGTTGTGCACACAGTGACTCAGCTCCTTTTTTGCTCCTGCCGGCGTTGCACTGTGCAGTTTTTTTCCTGGAGTCCCCAACGTGGCACTGCAGAGGACACTTGTCTTGTAGCCTGTGTGACCAATGCAGACATCCTCACCCCATATGTGTGAGAGCATGCCGGCTTGATTCGGGGCAGCTCGTTACTACAAAGAAGGGTCCATTCCATGCCTGCATTTGGGGAGTCTATTAAAGTGTGCAGCGGAGCTTTGCCGGTGCAGCAAAAGGGGGTCTCTCTCTGGATGACAGAGTTTGCTTGAGTGTGTGTGAGACGCAGCGGCCGGCTCTCATGTCTCTGCCTGAGTTGCTGCGGGAGGGCGGCGAGGCATCGTGCCGGATCATGAACCGGCTCAGTCATCTGGTGCAGAACCTGGACATGTCTGGAATGGGCTTCAGCCCCGCCAGCCGCAGGAACTCCTGGAGGGACTTTTGGGATGGTAAGACCCAAAGAGATAGGAAGACAGTGTGTGAGCTTGTGTTGTTGTGTGAAACTTTCAGTGTTCATTAAACTAGATGCCTCTCTCTCTCTCTCTCGCTCTCTCTCTCTCTCTCTCTCTCTCTGTGTGTGTGTGTGTGTGTGTGTGTGTGTGTGTGTGTGTGTGTGTGTGTGTGTGTGTGTGTGTGTGTGTTATAATATAATATATGCCTGACTGAAGCTCTGGCCAGACTTCTGCAGGGCATCACGCCCAGAGCCTGACACACAGTGTTTCCTGTGGGCTTCTACTGCGCCCCACAACCACAGTGCTGTTTCTGTGTCTTCATGTGTATAACAGCATGTGTGTGTGCGTGCGTGTGTGTGTGTGTGTGGGGGGGGGGACGTGGAGGGGGGGGGGAGTAACTGCGCAGCTTAAAGAGCCCCTTCAGTTTCCAACATGCAGATCTCTACAGCTGCTCTGACATTTTCCCGTAGCAGCCAGAAACAGATTCTCCAGCAAATGCAGAAATTGCAGCACACACACACACACACACACACACACACACACACACACACACACACACACACACACACACACACACACACACAGCACCTCTCCATCTGGTGCAAAAGAAGGGGAACTGCTGATCAAAGCTGCTGAGTTTTTTCCAGTCGGTGTCCTGTCAGCCAGATCGTTGCCACGTTGAGACCTTGGTTTTCACCACGGCGTAGAAAAGGATTTTTCCAGGTTTCACTAACAGACAGGGAGAAAAGCATGGTGAGGAAAGCCAGGAGGAGGAGAGCTTCTATATGGGATAATGGAATGCCGATGGTTCCGCTTAACACACGTGAGTCAGGAGACATATGGATGGTATTTGTGTGTCTCTCTGTGTGTGGAGGGTACTGCATTTGTTCTCGTTCTATAAAAAGATGAGTTTGCGTCTGTATTTGCACGTTTAAGCTGTTTTCCTTTAGCTTGCTGACAGTGTTTTTTCAAGTTTTACCTATTTTTCAAACATCCACATCTTTGTTTTTGATGTGAACCTTGTATTCATGAGGCAGCCTCATCCCAAAAAGGTTGCCCTTGGATATATATGTTTCCTCTGTCCCATAATAAATATCACAGCATGTCCAGAGCTATTGCTGTACCTGCACTTTGTATGTGCGTATGCGTGTCTGCATTGCAGTATGTGCGTATGTGTTGGCAAGCGTTGACTGCACATATGGGCAGGTTGTTCTTCTCTTTTTTTATGTCTGTAGCAGACGTGTTTTTAAAGGGAATGTTATTGTCTCTCCCCAGCTCTGTTTAAATCATTAGACATGAGGGGAATTCATTCAAGAGAGGAACTATGTTGTCATTTGGGTTTACAGGCTGAGATGCCACCTAGCACTGAGATCATACGGAATGCTGGGAAAGAAGGAATCTTTTTTGATATGTGAAGTCTTTCTGGAATAGTTTTTGTGTGCTTACTTCCATGTATAGGTTGATCAAATAAAAACATTCATCTGCAAGTTATTCTACAAGCGATGTATTATCTCAGCACAAATGAACCTGGTTGCCAAAGCAAACTGACTTATCTCCAAAAACGTTTTTAACAAGTGGACCTGTGTCAGGTAGTTTCTTGATACCATTACACCAATTTTCACCATTACTTCAAAAATAGCAATGGCACATTAAACCCCATTTCATAGTGTTTTTAGGTCTGAAACCAGTGACATCCATGTCTCAGTTGATGTTGGAATTTTGCTTTGAACAGCTGGTATTTTTTTAAATATTATTATTATTTTTCCTTATCAAAACCTGGCCAACAATATGAGTTCAAGCTCTGACTGCTCAAAACTGATGTGTTATGCTAGTAGCTAGCGGCTAACATGCAAATCTCAAGGCACAGTAGAGGAGCAGGGCACAGAGAGTAAATTGACTTGTTTCTAACTCTATAACCTCTTTTTTTTCCAAATGTTTTGTCTCTAGCCCCAACCAACACCGACTCAAATGAGGCAATATTATCAGATTTCATGCAGGTCCCTCTGGAGCCTCACAAAGTTTTGTGCAAATATTTTCCTATGCAGTAGTAAAAAATAACACTTACTGAGGGGGAAAAAAATTTAAATTTATGGATTTCTCTTGTAACTTGGCAGAAAAACAAAACAACAAAAAGGGCCACATCTTAACAAGTGATTTCATATCTGATTCCTGTATTTTCTTGCATTTTGTGCTGACTGGGGCTATATTTCTGCCTTCTCTGCATGTCTACAAATGACACTCAGACTGCAAGTAGACCATCAAACTGTCCCTTTGTTTGACCCTCATGTTCACTTTGAAAAGTGCAGTTCTTCAAACCTAATGGCTCTTGTGTTTATCTCTCAAGGTTTATGACACCGATAACCCTTTGCATGCCTTTGGTCACAGAGCAAACACAGGCATCACCCACGCACGGCACACACGCATTCAAATGCAAGCTTTCCTACCCATGCACACACACAGGCTTAAAGCATAAACGTACACACGCGTCTATTGCCCGAACCTTTTTGCACGCTGAACTTGTATTGGTAGATAATGGCTGAATTGATAGACAGAATGGTGTCTATTAGCTAGTTCTGGCTGAATTATATATAATTTATACAAGTCATTGAAATATAATCTAAATAGACACATTCTGTTAAGAAACAGTGTCCTTCTTTGAGAGGTCTCACTAGAATAAGTTCTTTCAGTAAGTTTGTAAGAATGGGGTCTTTTGAGTGGTGTCAACAAGAATAGGGGGCTCTGAATGGATACAGTCTGTGAATGGTTAAATGGGGATGCAGGCAGTGTTTGAATGGGCTGGTCAGAATGGAGGCTTTGTACTTTGGGTCCACATCTCCTGAGATAAGGCAGACGAGTAGCCAGTGCTTTGTTGGCCTAGGTAAATGAGGGCTGGGAGCTGCAGTTCCTAGTTTACCACAGTAACACGACATGGCACAACATTTTCCTGTTTCTGATTGGTCTTACAGAGTCCTATACCTGGATCCCTTTTTTAGGTCAGACTAAGTCGTACATTTTTGCAGGTTTGACGCATTTGCTATTCAACCTGGCGGGAGGGGTCAGGTAATTGTCCTTTTAGGGGAGGGATAAGGGTAGCTGGGGGAGTAGGGAGGGTGGGGTAGGGAGTCAGTGCTACACTGTAGCTTTTGTCTACAGGCAAAGTAACCTGAGGTTGCAATAGGAAGTCCACACAGTTAGTGAGTGACGTGCTGCAGGCTGTAGAGCACCTGTAGCCTGACAGAGACTTTTTGGAAGGTGGAGCCAGAATGAGAGGGAAAATGTTGCCAGTGATAACCCTTTTGCCAAGCTGCCTGAGAACAGGTGTTGCTGAAGAGGAGTGAACACATAGACTTACATTAGGACAACAGGATGGGAGGAGAGGAGATGGCAGATTCAGGCTTTTTGATGGAGGAGGACATTGAGTTGGACTCTGGTTTTTGCATGGAAGCGGACTCAGGGCTAGGTTATGTGGGACAATCAATGATATTAGACTCAGATGAACACCTAAATAGAGAGGACCTGGACTGGTTTGTGATTGCTGGACACCCAGATGCTAGGTTAACCAGTAGTGAGCAAAGCGTGGGAAGAGTAAGTCCAGGAGGAGATGAAGGCATTCACACCCAGGAGGAATGTGGGATGGAGGCTGATTCTGGGTCAGTGGAGAACGGAGAGAAGGAAGCAGAACGAGGAGCAGAGATGGATGATCAAACTGAGGAGGTCAAGGATGATGAAGGGATGAGGGGAGCGTTGGATGTGTATTTGTGGCCAGTAGAGGAGAGCGGGGGTCATGTGCGGATCTCTCTGGAGGAGGTGGAAAGATACTACAGGTTTTCTCGCCGCTGCCACTGGCTGTGTGGTAGGTGTAAGATGTTTCCTCTTTTCTTCGCTCATATTTTTATGTGTATGTAGCGCACAATTATGCACAATAGTTATTTTTACACTATTTGTTTTTGTGGGCTGTTTACCACCCCATCTTCCACCTGTCCTCTTCTGTTGAAGTTCACATGCACTCCACCTTTGCTCTCACCTAGTGTTGGGATTGGGAAAACACAAACCTTTTGAGAACTTTTCCATTGCTGTCATTGGAATCTTGAGTCCATTCGAGTGTGCAACTTCCCCTGATGTGCTACTAATAGAAGATGAAAGTTTACCCACTGTATATCACAGAGGAATTGCTTGGAGATGCTCTTTGTCCTGTTGTGGGTACATATGTGGGATCTGGCATATGAATCATTGTGATAAAGATCAACAGTGATGCATTACTGTACTGTATTTAGACCCAATCATGGTTTAATCTATAATTGTTCTTGGATTGGGTTTTTTGATAGGCATAGGCAGAACAGAAGAGATTGTGTTTGGTCTAATACATACAATATATCCTCTGGGGGGATTCTGGCCATATCACCATGCATTATATGATCCCTACTGTTTTTCAACTTCCAAGCCAATATAATGTTTATTTTTTCTGATCACAAACCATATCCTTATTTGTTTATTGTGTGCTTAAAGACCCAATAAAGCAACACAATGATTAACCCATCATCCCCCTTCGTCTCTGTTGCTCCTCCCTAACGACCATGACTGTAAGCACCTTATTCCCTCTCGAATATACCCTCCCCCATCTCTCTGTTTGCGGGTGTCCACCATTCTGTTCCCTGCACCTTTTCCCGCTCCAAGTCCAATACTCTAAAGTAAAAAATATTTCCATACATCAAAAGTTTTATTGTAAGACGTTAGCGTAGGACAAGAAATAAACTTTTTGGTGACTGAGTCATTTCTGGATTTTTTTAACAAGCTAGTTTCATAGTTTATACAAATTTAGTTTTTTTGTGTTTGTTTTTTGTCAACTTTGTTGTCTGGCCTGAGAGGGGTTTAGGCTTCTGATCTAGTCCTGTTTAATCTGTGTCAGTAGTGACAGGCAGTCCAGGTGTGTGACTATGACCCACTAACGTTTGACTCGTCTCCCACAAACGTGAGCATGAGTGGACACTAATCCCCATCGTTAAGCCTTTTAAAGAACATAAGTGCCTCAACCAGCAGCTGGTGTGTGTGTGTGTGTGTGTGTGTGTGTGTGTGTGTGTGTGTGTGTGTGTGTGTGTGTGTGTATACGTATATATTTATTTGCCAGATTACAACAACCATTACTTTTGTATCTTCTAATTATATCCAATGCAATACAATGCAGACAAGCATGCAAAATAAGTCCCGAGTTTCATAATTATTGTTTTTCTGTTGCACAGACCTATAGGACAAAAATACCCTTGTATATTTATTCATTTTAAACTTCCCTGTCCTTTTCATAAGATCCTTGTGACATCACCAATACTTCCTGATGAGTAAACATAAAGACAAACAGGAAAAGACACTTGAGTGGTTTCACTGTTATGTGAGAAATACAGTAGTATCTAAAAACCAGCTCATCCTTTTCCTATTCAGATGGCCAGAGGAGCTGGTAACTATTAATACTGTGTGAGCGGAAAGTGGAAGTTGGGAAGGATGGAAATGACAAGTAGTAGGAAGAAAGGAGTAGAGACAGTAAAGGAAAATGTGACCCGAAAGTGGCTTAGGAGGGGATTTTTCAGTAACAGAATAGCCTCTCTCTGTGTCTGTGCAGCCATTACTGAGTTGGGGGGGGGTGGGGGTTTTGGTTTTTGAATTGATATGTGTGGGAGTTGCTGGGGGCAAGGTGTGGCTGACTGAATGAGTGAGGTGGGGTCAGAAAGTGGAAACTGATGGAGGTTTCTGTGTGAACTTGATGCCATGAGGAGTGTGTGAGTGTGTGAGTGCCTGTGAGCGAGTATACAGCAGCTTTGTATCCTCAGGCAGTGAGTGGCCGTTATCACTTCTTTATAACAAGTGGCAAACGTCACACACGCGGTCATTTATAAAGTCCCATTTCCACTCGCATGACTTCTGTTAAGCCATTCTGTTTAACACCCTTGCTTAAGGTTGAATTGAAAGAAAGAGGAAAATGAAGCTGTGGTCTCAAATAACAGTTGTTGGTATCAGTGAGCTGTGCTTAATTGATATGTGTTCACTACAGTTGACAAATACAATCCAATCAATATGGATAGTATTTACAGAGTGCTCCATCCATTCCCAATAGGTCTTTTTAGACATAAAATTGACCAAGCTGATTTGTTTCTAAAGTAAGATCATTTTTTTCCGAAGACATAATAAACACAAATTGGCACAGTCCATGAGTTTGCATGATCATAAAGTTTGTCCAGCCACAGGTAGTCAGGCTTTTCATTTATTAAACGATAAACTAATGTGAAATGTGTCTTTTTCCAGGCGAGGAAAAGTAGCAGGAAGCTGTAAAGGATGCGTGCAGTTGAATAGAACCTTTAGGTCACGATGGGTAAACATTGACCACGAGTGCATGTATCTGTCTGTGTCTGTCATGAAAGACTTAAAACCACCTGCTTCAGCTAACAGGAGCTGTGAAGAAGGGTTTGTGGCGTCATTAACTTGGCAAAAGTGTTGTGATGTCAATGAGCACCATTCATTCAGGGATTTTGAGGTCCTGAAAACCTATTTTCTAGATCAGCGTTCGACTCCTGCATGACCAGTTTGGGTATTTTATTTTTACATGAGAGATTTTGTGTTGATGCTGTTTTGTCTGCGCCCTTCTCACTGGTTTTAGTTAGTCTCAGCTGGAAAAGAGGTAATGTCACATGTTTCTGTGGACCAATCAGGATATACTGTACGCACTTGCAAGTTAATGTAATGTAATTTAATACAATTAGCATAGTATTTAAAGCTATAGTGCGTCACTTTTTCATATATATTTATTTAGAACTCTCTCTGTACTTCTCAGTATGGCAGAGTTTCAGGAGAAAAAAAACCTGTACGTACAGCAGATGGTATTAAATCCAGTAGTGATCACCAAAGGCTTACATCATGTAGATGTTTCGACAGTGTTGTTGTAATTGCTCGGAATTCCTCATGGGGGCTACATAATTCACACACTATAGCTTTGAGGATGTACATACAATTGTTTGGAATGGAAAGACAAGCTAAAACCCTTTACTGATGCTGTTTTCACACAACAGGCATGGCACCAGTAGGTCTCACAGAACAAGTGTTTAAAGGAGGCAGGAGATTGAAAATGCCAGACCAAGAGGACACACATGAACGAATCCTGTCCCCAAACACTGTGTGTGTGTGTGTGTGTGTGTGTGTGTGTGTGTGTGTGTGTGTGTGTGTGTGTGTGTGTGTGTGTGTGTGTGTGTGTGTGTGTGTGTGTGTGTGTGTGTGTGTGTGTGTGTGTGTGTGTGTGTGTGTGTGTGTGTGTGTGTGTGTGTGTGTGTGTGTGTGTGTGCTTGTGTGCGCATGCGAGTGAGAGGGAGGGAGGGCGATAAAAAGAAAGGAATGAATGTCATTGCACTGAATACCCTAAGGCTATGTCACCTGATAGGCCTCACTGCCTTACAATGAGTAACAACAAAACTTGGTTTGTTTAAACTTCAAAGTTAAAGGACTGTGCCAGTAAAGAGACCATCAGTCAGGATCACATACAGGATAAAGAGGAGGAAAGAAATTCATAACGATAATGGATATTTTGTGATACGCCAAAAGCTGCTCTGCCAGATGTCACAGGTCAGGTCAGGTACGGTGCCATACATCCTAGGACAGCTGTTGGGCCAGTGTGTGTATTCATTGTGTGTATTCAAGTCAGTGTGGTCCTTGATATCCTTGTGGACTGCAGTGAGTGTTTCTTTGAAGAATCGATCATTGATTTGAGAAAGTTGCTAATTTAGTGTCATCAGACAAAATGAAATAACAGAGAGATTCTACTCTTTACCTTCCTACCATTTCATACCTTCTGAATTCACATGAACACTAAGTACTGGTATAGGATGAGCACGTATACATATTCTTCTTACGTCTTTCAGACTCCACCTTCCTCAACATGAGGGGGACAGAAACATATGTGTGTGTTATGTAATTATTGCTGAAGGTGCTACCATCAGCAATAGTTACACAAATACACTGTTTTCTTCAAATTAATAATGGGTATGAGCTCCCTGAATAATTAAGTAAAATGTTATTGATGAGCTATACTTGTTCCAGCGTGGCACTGATGTTATGGTACTGTCCAATATGCCTCAGGGAAGCCGAGCAAACAAAGCCAGGCTAAGGTGAAAAGTCAACATTGGTTTTTACTGTTGCCGTAACTTACTCTACCAGTCTGAGTTTGTAGCTATGTTTGCAGGGTAGTGTACATCACTGAGAAACTCCCATGCCATTATGTCTTTGCTCCTAGATGCCCCTCCTTTTCCACCTGTATTTTCACTCCTCAAGCCAACGTTAACTGATATACAGTGTTATTATTCAGTGTTGTGGATTCTAAAGAGGCCCTCCTGGAATTATGATTTTTTTGTTTTGGATGCAGAAGAGCTACAGCTTTCTAGCTCAATAAATCTTGCTGGGCTAGAAGTGTGTTTATGCAGAAAATAGTAAAGTAGTGAAGAGCTGAAGAAGCCATTGTTTCAGATTGTTCATGTCTTGATATGTGATATCTTAAAATAACAAACTAGGTAACGCTTTATATTAAGGTTCTTGTTATAAGCCTTAGTAAATAGGTAATAAGGACCTTATTAGATGCTTATTGACATTAATTTGTGTTATTAAGACTATATATAAGTGTTAATAATAACATAATAAACATGTTGACAGTGTGATTATAAGACTTTTATAAGCACTTATAAGACACTTCTTAACTATTTATTGATTGCTTAATATCATTAATAAAAGTCTAATGAGTTTCTGATAGCTGTTAATAAAAGCGTTACAAACCTATTTATTGAGTCTTACTAACGTGCCTATTATGTCATTGTTAAACCTTTACTAAGCATTGTTTGTTGCTTTATGAAGGTAAACACATATTTATTAATCAATTAATAACAGTTAACTATGCTCTATGAACAATGCTTATTAAGGTTAATAAGTTCTTTATTAAACACTTAATAACAGTTAATAAGTACTATATCTTGTCAAGGAGGATACAATGAGAATTAGAAAAACAACATGTAAATACAATGTTAGAGCGGTGAAGGTATTTGATTAGCTTTAATGTTTTTCTTGTTGAAGTACCTTCAAAAATGAGTTTTCTGAGTTTGGTTTGCAGCGCCATATCTTAGTTGGCTAAAGTCACTGATTTTCATCCCTCTTTCCAAAATGTTGTCTTTTGGCATCTAGCATAATGAGTGCATAATATATTTGTTTTTGCTCTGAAGTGATTATTTCACCTCTATGTGTGCGCACACATGTTGAGTGAGTGTTAAAATGAGATGCCCCGAGAACGTAGTATATTTTTCACAATCTATGATGAATATGACTCGTATGATCGGTTTTCTGCCTCAAATCAGATCCTTAAAGGGCTTTTATTTTGAAGGTAGTTGTAAAACCGGAAGTTCCGTGTATGCAAGTCGCTGATGGCTTGACGCCATCTTGACGCCCATGCTTGACAAAGTGTTTCACGAAAGTAAGGAGAACATGTCGGAGTCGTCAGCACCACCCCAAACCAGGTCTCTGAAAAATAAGAGGGTGAGGTCCGAACTGGAGGATGACTCTTCTGGTAAGTTTAAGAATGTAATGCTATAGTAACGTTAGCTGGTTCTAGCTTGCTAGTTGTTTGCCTAGCTTACATTACTTTCTTTCAGAAGCTTTGGTGAGCTTCTTTTTTGAGCTAACGTTTAGCTTACACTATCATAAAAACTGCAACCAAACGTATCTATTAACAGTTGTGTCATGCTAGCTTGTCAGGAAGGGGCAAAGTAATGCTGAATGGTTATTTCTGTGCTGACCCAGATGCTGCCCAAATTGTCCTAACTGCCAAACTGGGTCTACAGAAATATAAACATGAGCTGGCCAGGTATAAATTAGAATGCCAGGATGTAAAAATAAAAGACCTGACAACGGAGAGAGATTTCTTGAAGGGACAACTATCTGAATGAAAGAAAATATTTACTTTTTTCCAACAATTGTCACCATTACAGACTAAATTTACTTTGATACTGCACCCCTTTTTGCAGATTCCATGTCCAAATCGCTTAAATGCTTAGTATAACCTGTCTGCTATCTGTCTAATTGTGATCAATGTTTCTTTGTGTTGTCTTTATACAGTAACAAGAAAGACCAGCCTGACTCAACCTTCCCCTGGGGCTCAAGTCCGTTGTCGTCTGACTCCTCCTCAGACGATGGGAGGAGGAAGAGGAAGTATAACAGAAGTCAGCATTATACTGTTGCAGAGGGGGCCAGCAGAAGAAGGCTTTTTTTTTTAAATGATCTATTTTTGAATTGTATTACTTGATTTTATTTCAATACATTTTAAACTTAAGACTGACCAATTTTCTTACTATTTTGTTGACACAATCGGGGAACGGTGGGACTTGAAAATATTCCCACCTCCAAAGTGGGGAATGACAAAACAAGTTTGAGAACCACTGGGTTAGCATCTATATAGTTGTATGTGGTTTTCTGCTTGTCCTATCTGCAACAGTATAATGCTGACTTCTGATACAGCAACGTCTCGCCCAAATTCCTCTAGTGAGGATTGCCATCTCCATAAGGTTACAGATTCAATATGCAGAAGCAACTCATACAACCCCACGTCGTTTTATATTGTTTTACCTACAACAGAGTTTTTTTTTTATTATTGTTTGATGGAAGTTTTTTTTGCTCTACTCGTTTAATTGTTTTGTTGTTCTTATTCATTTAATATTTTAAATTAATAGTCTTCATCATTGGACACTTGAATTGATGTCAGGCAGCATTTTTATTTTACAAAGGTATTTATTTTTTTACATTTAGTAAAATGTTGTTCATGAAAGTTCTGGGAAACA
The DNA here is from genome assembly GCF_949987685.1 of Ammodytes marinus. Lineage (NCBI taxonomy): Eukaryota > Metazoa > Chordata > Actinopteri > Uranoscopiformes > Ammodytidae > Ammodytes > Ammodytes marinus. Next base: position 21,887,551 of record NC_137216.1, read on the forward strand.
AACAAACATGTTTACAATTGCACAGTTGTTAAGTGTTTTTTTTTCTTTAAAAGTAAGTTTTTGTGCTTCACCTCTGTAACATTGTATTTACATGTAGTTTTTTTTAATTCACATTGTATCCACCTTGACAAGATATAGTACTTATTAACTGTTAAAAAGTGTATGTTAAAGGATTTATTAACCTTAATAAGCATTGTTCTCGCTTTAGATCCAGTACCTTCAAAATGCATTATTACCTGTTTAATAAAGGACTTATTAACCTTAATAAACATTGTTCTCGCTTTAGATCAGGTACCTTCAAAATGCATTATTACCTGTTTAATAAAGGACTTATTGGCCTTAATAAGCATTGTTCTCGCTTTAGATCCAGTACCTTCAAAATGCATTATTACCTGTTTAATAAAGGACTTATTGGCCTTAATAAGCATTGTTCTCGCTTTAGATCAGGTACCTTCAAAATGCATTATTACCTGTTTAATAAAGGACATATTAACCTTAATAAGCATCGTTCTTAGAACATAGTTAACTGCTAATAAACAAATAATAAAGGTGTGTTCACCTTCATAAAGCAACAAACAATCCTTAGTAAAGGTTTAACTATGACATAATAGGTAAGTTAGTAAGACTCAATACATGGGTTTGTAACGCTTTTATTAACAGCTATCAGAAACTCATGAGACTTTCGTTAATGCTATTAAGCAATCAATAAATAGTTAAGAAGTTTCTTATAAGTGCTTATAAAAGTCTTATAATCGCACAGTAAACATGTTTATTGTGTTATTATTAACACTTAAATATAGTCTTATTAACACAAACTGATGTTAATAAGCATCTTATAAGGTCCTTATTACCTATTAACTAAGGCTTATAACAAGAACCTTAATATAAAGCGTTACCGTATATCTAGGTTTGCATTTGAGATGCCTGGAGTGTGTGTATGTGTGGGGGGGAGTCCTATATATAAATAGATCCAAGTTGCAGATTTATGGCATTAACAGATGTATTTGAAGAGGAAAAACAGGAGAGAGATAGAATGATACCGCAGTGCATCCAATCCACAGTTACAGTAAACATGGTGGTGGGTAGAAGTAGAAGTATCTTGACAAGTGGTTTTGGACACCACTTTATGTTTATCATCCACTTTGTCAGGCACTGCTGAGCAATTGTTTTTCAGGTTCTGATATTCAACAGAAGGCTACTGTTGGTTTGCCATCATGGAAAGTATATTACACAAACGTTTGCTTATGCAAAAAAGCCCCAAGGATTGATCCTGAAAATGACTTTATCTCCCAGTAGCTTCCCACAGCAGTATCTGACCACAATGTACCTCATTACGTTTATTTCCCTCAGGCCTCTCACTATGACGTCTTTAAAAAACTGATAACATACGTCTGTTTTGTAAAATGGAGACATGGAGCTGATAAAACAGCACAGACATCACAGGCCCTCTTTTCCTCTTGGATACAACAAGGAGCTGATGTGTGTATTGTGTTTAGTAATGGCTGGAGAAATCCATTCAAATACATGTGTGTATTATGAAGGTGTATTTCATGTTTCAATGTTGAATAACCTATATATATTCCACAGTTGTAACGGATACATTTCAGTCAACATTTTATTCATTATATAAAATGAGAAACAAATAGCTTGTGTACCTTATGGGACCAGGTAGAGTGTAACAATATAATCCTGTAGCAGAAAGAAATGTGCTTTGCCAAAATGTTCTGTATTGATCTGTTTCGCCGTTTGCTGCCGAGCTCTTATTTTCAAGTTGAACTGTTGCCAGCGTTTATTCAGCAAGCAATATTGACATGTTTCCTGAAAACAAATCAATGATTGACGCTGTACACAGTTATCCATATTCCTGAAGCCATGGCAGCTTGCAGAAAACTGTTTCTCAGTGTAACCTACTTATTCTCCATGTTCATTTTTATCCGGGGAAATATCTCTATCTGTGCTCTGTCCTATCACTCAGACAGCAATGGAAATATACAGTTTTCTTTCTATTTTACTGTAGCGATCTCCAACATAAAAAGGTATTTTGATGATGAAGAAAAAGGGTAAACATTTGTTCACCTGGCCCCAAAGTCACTGGCTAGACATCTTATGTCCCCCGCTGCCCAGACCTCCCGTTTGATCACTGGTTGACTCCTACTCGAGGTAATCAACCTTAAATCAGATTATTTTAATCCGCATGAAGGGAGTCCATGGGGGATGGAGAAATGTTGACTGAGAGAACCTACCAAGCCTTAATGCATCACTACTGTGTGTCATTTACTACAGAAAAGGTCTGTTGGATCCAGCTGTCCAGTAATCGACAGTAATGTTAATGTACTGGGAATGTTACTGCCATAGTGATATTTCTTTGAAAATGTGTGTTAAAGTTTTAATCTCACCTCTATAAAGTGTTTATGGCAATGCAGGTCTTTATATTTGGCCTTTATTAGCAACTTGATGACTGAACAGACCTGAGCAATGGATGTTTAGGTTCTGATGTCATTAATAATGTGTCTTTCTGTCTTTTCTCCAGATGAGATCATGCAGCTAGACAGCAGTCCCCTCCGTGCTGCTGACATCACCCCAGACCTCAGGAAGCAGTTTGCCCTGCTTTCAGGTAATACTTCTTTATCATTCACACTTTTGGGGGGCAGATTTCTGAGGATTCCTTTAAACTGTGGTGCAATAAACATTATTGGAAAGGCTGTTCTGTGATATGGAAGTAGAAGACTTACTGCTACAACCACAGAAACACACATTACAATGGTGTGTTACTGTACTTGTGAGGATCTTTATTAGGGCCTGTGTCCACCTAGTGTTTTTTTCTCCGAGCTCCGCACTTTTTTGACAACAAGCGTTCTACAGAATTGCTGACTCCACCTTTAACTCAAGCCATCAAACAAAGACCAAAGTGTGAAGTAGACACACACACACACACACACACATACACGCACACACACAAATACACACACACACACACACACACACACACACACACACACACACACACACACACAGACTTTGTGGGGTCTTCCTTTGGACACCACCAATCATCTTGCCATCTTAGGAATTTGCATTTTGAATTTGTATCTTAACACCGGCACTCAATATTTGTGTAATTAAAGTGAACTGTTTTCTTTAGGCAGATCATTTGCTATTCAAATGTGACCTCACTTCTTTTCCTGGTCACTGTCCGTCAGGTTTTGATCCAGGCATCCACAGCCTGCATTTCACTTACTGCCTCTCCATGTCCAGCTTAAGATAAACCTTGTGTTTAGACCTTGAACACAAAACTTTTCTCTAGACATTTGAGGCGTCTTTCACAGAGAGTTCTGGACATTTGTGAAACTTATTATTATATCCATTCCAACGGTGTGTGTGTGTGTGTGTGTGTGTGTGTGTGTGTGTGTGTGTGTGTGTGTGTGTGTGTGTATGTGTGTGTGTGTGTGTGTGTGTGTGTGTGTGTATGTGTGTGTGTGTGTGTGTGTGTCCGTCCTGTGGAGCTGACCTTGTGGCTGCAGCAGAGAGGGAACCAGGGAACCATTTTACAGACAATGATCTAAACAGAAGTCGAAAACATGACCATGCACTTACTGTTGCCATAGTTACTACAGAAGAAAAAGGCAGACAGATTGATATTCCAGTCGCTAGTGCTGACGGAGCAGCTGTTCTACACAGGAAGAGAGAGAGAGAGAGAGTGTGTCTGTACAAAATTTGTCATAGCGAAGCGACTTGTTTCACCTCTTTTTCTCTCATCTTTTTCCCCCCACATTCCATCTTCGATAGTTATTTCATCCACTGCTGAGTCTGAAATTCCATAATTAAAGACCCTTAAAACACATGTCCTATATCAGCTTCCCAGTGTTAGCAATGAACTCACAATTTTCTGCCAAAATCTGAACAGTTTTGGTTATTTTACATGAGGTTATTAAATATTTCACTATTTGTTTTTTCACAATTCTCCTTTCTTGGAGGTGGGCGGAGCTTTGTTTGAAAAAAGGTGATGTCACATAGGCATACTTCTGAGCACCAATCAGGATGTAACAATATTTGAATCCGAATCTAATGATTATCTCCAGGCTACTGTCAGATCATATCTCCTCAAATTACTTTTGAGTAAAACAGCAGTAGCTGACACTTTTGAGGTGCTTTATTCTGCCATTTTTATTGTATTGGGAGCTTTATTATTTCCGAATCCTAATATTTTAAAATGAACAATTTTTTTGTAATAGGAAAATACATGTATAGAAAACTCCTGGCTTTTTTTAAATGGAGCGGTGTGAGACTTAATAATTTGTCATGATGGATATTGCAGTTTATTCTGTACAGTCATCACTGTTACAGCTTGAACATCAGCGCCCTCATGTGGCCACCGTTTTATCATGACTAAGTGCTCTCTTCCTTTATTATCATCATAAAAATACATTTTCCCTGTCAGATTGATTGACAGAGCCCCAAACACAGACACTTACAGCATTTAAGCTATGAGTTTAAGTCTCAATGGTTTTTCCTCCGCCTCATAATATTCTCCTCTATTTTAGAGTGCTGTTCTATCATCCTCGAGAAGATATACACAATGCATTCTTAAGTCATTTCTTTATATTAACCTGTTCTGCTCTGTTTCCTATTTTCTAGGAGGTCGAGGAGATAATGGCAGCCCCATCATTGTGTTCCCAGAATTCCCAGCATTCGGAGAGATCACGGACAGAGAGTTTCACAACGTGTTGACATACCTGACCAGTGTGCCCAGGTAAAGTCCAGCGCCACACGTTAACACTGACATTGTTGGTAGTTGTTGACAAACTGTGAGAGCCAGTCATTAATATATCAAATATCATGTGATAAAGGTAGAAGATGATCTGGGCTTGAACGTGACCTACACAGGATGGTGTGTGTCAAGTTTACGTGTTCTTGGGTTTTTCTTTCACTATCCAAAGAAATACAGGCTGTAAAGATGAAAGGTTAGTTATTGAAGTTGCTTCAATTATTTTGGTATGAAGTCTGCCAGTAGGTGGCAGTGGATATTTAGTAAACACAGTGCTCTGTATCACACTTAGATGTAAGCTGCAGGCCTGGAGGATTTGTGCAATGAGTGAGACAGTCTGTGTACTGTATAGACATCTGTAAGGAAACGGTGTTGGAATTCCTTTATTAATAAAATGGCCAATTAATATTCCAGGGTCTTATCAGTCTTCAGCAGATGGTCTTTGTGCACAGTGATGGACCAGATGAGAAATGGGGGGTTAGGGGATATCCATATCCTGTCCCATTGTCTGTAGAGTTTCATTTTCCTTTGATAATTTTTTCCAAACTGTAGTCTTGCAAATACTTGATTCAGCTCTCCCCCCAGCTGTCCCAATCCTCCTTGACCGGAATGGCAAAGTGAGTAAAAATAGAGACTGCAGCAATTCTGACTTTTTGAATATGAATAATGCATACAGACGGCTGAGTAGAGCTCTGTTCTAAAAAAAAGTTTGTGTGCGTGTTTGTGTGTGTGTGTGTGTGCATGTGTGTGTGTGTGTGTGTGTGTGTGTGTGTGTGTGTGTGTGTGTGTGTGTGTGTGTGTGTGTGTGTGTGTGTGTGTGTGTGTGCGTACTAGTGTGATGACGATGAATTCACATTAACACTTGTTCACACACACTTATATCTGTATGAATGCATATGCATGCTTCTGCTTGTTGGCCTTTAAAACAATTTATAGCCTTTTCCGTGTCACTTACCTTTAAATTACTGAAGCTTTAAACAGTTCAGCCTGTTTCACAATGATCAACAACATATTACTGTTCCTCTTATGGGGAATGGGGATATTTTTTTCCCAACACAAGCTAGAAAAAATACCTAATAGACGTCTGCATTTCTAATCCATTATAATTGTCAAATCTTCATATACTTAATGGTCTGATTGACTTGCCGGTCATCTGAAGGAGGGTCATCCACAGTGGGGAAATAGTATTGAGCCCCAAGCTGTAGTGCATATGAGGAGCAGATGGCTGGAGCTACCTGAGGGGGCATACAACCCCAGACAGAGTGCACACAGACCACAGCCAGGGGCAAATGTCCTACAACTGTTTATCACGACCTTCAATAGCTGCTGCTGGTTTGAAACAAATACCCTGGATCTATGTTGATGGCGGTCAACATTTATGCTGTTAATTCGATCATACCATATGTGTGCATGCTTGTTATCACATACAGTATACTATGAACTGTAAAAAAAAAAAATAATAACTCAAAGCCAAACCTGGCTTCTTGGATTTGTTAGTAATGGAATTCATCTTATGCTGGGCTTACACTAGAGGACTTTTAAAAGACTTTGAAAAGACTGAAGACTGAAACCCTCTTACATCTGAAGACAATCAACTCACACCTGAAGACAACTAGTCATTAGTTTTCAGTCACAGAGTGAGATTTTGAAAAGACAGGGGGTCTCATATTGCAAGACTACAACTAGATTCCTTTTGAGATTAATATTATTTCCGCAAACGCGATAGTGATTATTTAATTAATAATGCTGCTCCTCCTGAGTCGTGCTTGGTGCATGCGAGAGTGTGACAGTGTTTACGTCATTTCGCTTGAGCCAACCCCTTTTAATCTGTTTTTAATTTAATATACTAGTGCCCTTAAACTCAAGCAGTCACTTTCTCTGCTCTGCTCAACAACAGAAGAAGTGGAGGGTGTGTGTGTGCGTGTGTGTGTGTGTGTCTCTCTCTCTCTGTCTACATATGCATTCATGCAGCAAATTCCCCTCATCCCTGTGCATAGCCCTTAGGCATGGGCTTCTTCACAACCCACAGCTTAACACTTTGCCGCAAAGAATCCAATTATTATTAGGACACTCATGCATGTGCAACAGCAACATCACCACGACCAGGCATTTGAATATGAATATTTGAATTGAACAGTTTGGATGTGAGACTGTGTCTGTTTTTGATACAATATGGTCACTATACAAAACATTATGTGTGTTCTTATAAATTCAAAATAACCTTCCTTTTAGATCCTAAATGCTACGAAATCTGATTGCACATGTTATGTTAATTGTTCATTTGTTTATTTATGGGGCACACTTACTGTCACTGTCACACAGCTATTATGAAAAGCAAAAATGTAAATGTGACATGGTAAGATCAAGAGCTAACACCAATAACCCCAACAAAATTCAAAACAGACAGAACTGATGATAAGAAAAATATTGTATTATTGACGTTTGCTATTGAAACGGACGGGACACAGGCAACACTGAGTCATCTTACACACACACACACAGTTTGGGTCACTGTCTTGGTTGCTGCGGCAGAGGGTCGTTACATTGTGTGTCTTCTGATTTTCCTTGTTCTGCCTCAGGTCTGTATGTTCTCCATAAACCAGCCCTCTCATCTCAGCAGCCGTAAATGTCTCAGAGGCATAAAAAGCCCTCTTCCCTCTTCCCACCCCCTCGTCCTCCTCCTCTGCGGCTGAGATGTCAAGCAGTTTGTCTCTTTGAGAGCCTGAGTGACTGTGAGAGTCTGTGTGGATGATTGAGTGGTGCAGAGCTGAGAAGTGGGCATGATGGAGAGAATAGGAAAAGGGGACGACGACAAGAGCCGCTATGAATGTTAACTTTGCAGTTAGAGAAAGAACAGGATAAACATTTTGCATTTTCCCAATAAAAAAAAAACCCCCACATGATTACAGTGGCTGCTGCTTCGAGCCTGTCCCTTCACCCCGCGTCTGTAGAGCCCTTCTGATTGGCTACAAGAACTGCCAGTCACTGTGCATACATCCGGTGATAGGCTTGTATCTCCACAGCTCCCGGTGTCTCATTGGATGTCTGAAGTGGATGCAGGGCATGGGGGGGAGGGACATGCTGGATGCTGTGGATGGTTTAAAGCATTTGGTACCTACTCCTTCAAACAGCACAGCGCTCTGGGATCAGCCTAATTTCCTGGATTTTTATTTTTGACTTTATTGTCTCAAGGACTGCTCTTTTGTATCTGCTGCCACGCTGTTTGTGCATTTATTAGTTGCTGAATGGCGTGTATGACAGCAAAAACCTGGGGAATTACTGGGATTTTTTTTTGCATTATAAGGTTCTGACGGAGCTGAGGTGCTCATGTGCACCAATGCTGTAGGTGCATCATGTTTACAAAAAGAAATGCACATGGAAGTCTGGTGTTGAGCTGCACATGCCATTGCCATTGATTGCTGCTGGTGTGTAAAGCATATAGCCCTTGTCTCTCCTGGGAGCAGAGAGGACAGCAGGGTAAAGGGGGGACCGCATCGAGAAGACTGGGGGGGGGATGGAGGCTGATGGCCAAGAAATCTGGAGGGGCTTCACAGCATCTCCTTTTAGGGACTGAAGCAGCTGTCTGAGAAGATAAAGAGCAGCATAACAAAACAACGAGCTGTGAACAAGGACTTGGGTTCCCTTACTGTCTCACTGTCAAGGGAAAAACGACATGTATGTTTTATGTTCTTGTGCTTTTTCCTCTTTGAGCTCTCGTTTTTTCTTGAAGACGTTCCCTTATGAGTAATCATTCAGTTGTAGTTTAGTATTTCTCAGTGGCCCCTCCACACTATGCTGCAGTGTCTGTTTGTTTGTGAGGTTAAAGTTGAAGTTGTTCAACTGTTTAATATGTGTTGTGCTCTCTGTGTGTTCCAGCTTGTCTTCGACGGGGGTGGGTTTCATCCTAGTCATCGATCGCCGGCAAGACCGATGGGCGGCCGTCAAGGGGACCCTGCTTCGTATCGCAGTAAGTTGCTCTTTGTTTACATACATGTGACCGTGAGAGAGAGAGAGAGAGAGAGAGAGAGAGAGAGAGAGAGAGAGAGAGAGGAGCAGCAGCCCTTTAATCAAGTGCAGAAAGGAGGAGGACCCAGTTTTGAGAGGCACTGACTTTGATCCCTCAACCCATGGTGTGTAAGGCCAGAAAGACGTGTTGGAGCGTCACCCATCTCTCTCTCTCACAGCCCCTCCACTAATATCATCTACCACCCTCTGGGGGTTAATATGAGCCAACATCATCCTTGAACTCTCCCCCATCCCCATCTCAGCCTGCCATGTGTTTCCATAGCTACAGGGGAAAATAAATAGTCACATGCCCCCTCCCAAAAAACAGAAAGAGATCAGGGCTTTGTTCATTCATTGCTAAATTCATCTAAATGTCTCACTAATGGTTAACTGATAATCAGTCTGGTTCAAGGACTCCCATGCTGTGTTGGGCATGCAAGCCTTCGAAGTCCTAGTTTTTTATTTGTTGCATTGTTATCAGTTTGCATTGTTAACCAGCTCTGTCATTTCATTCATTATCATTCATGTCGGTCAATAAAGGGAATGCATGTGACAAAAACAAGTAAACATTCAAAACAAGCGATGTACAAAAAGATGTATGTCTGAAAACAGAGAATGCAAGATGAATATCAACACCCATGGTCCCAAGGGGGAGGCCACACATCACTCATTTCAAATGAAATTAAGCTTGATAAATCCCACAAGGGGGATTTTAACTGGTTGACATGCTGATAATGGGGGGCATTCAGTCATCCCTGCAATGATGATGTCCTGTTTGGGTTGATTCAGCGAGGCTGCTAAATGGATGATGATGAAAGCTGGCACTATTCAAGCTGCAGTTGTGTATTTGTAATGAAGACTTATGTTCATGTTCTAAATCCCACAGTATCTTAGCAAACTGCGCTGTAACGTTTTCACTCAACGAGGTCATTTAGTCTGTGTGTACATGCGCGTGGATGCGAGAGAATACGCAAGGATATTTAATGTTGACGTTGTCGAAAGACTCCCTTTGTCTTTATTGTGTGTCTATGTATATGAGCACACTTGTGTACACATGTGCTCGTGTGAATGTGCATCATTTTGTCAAAGGAAGCTACCCGTTGCCATGCATGGCTGACTTTGATCTGATGACAGAAAGTGTGTTTATGGACTGGTCCCAATTAAGTCTACAGAGGAACTGTCAGTCTCCTAAGCAAACCCTCCTCTGTTGTCAATTTATCTGCCTCTTCTTTGAGGCTTTGTGTGTGTGTGTGTGTGTGTGTGTGTGTGTGTGTGTGTGTGTGTGTGTGTGTGTGTGTGTGTGCGCTCGCGTGCGTGCGTGTGTGTGCGCTCGCGTGCGTGCGTGTGTGTGTTCTCTCTCTCTGTCTGCCATTGACATAGAACAAAGAACGAGTAAACCATGACCATGACTGCCAGCGACCACGGATCCCAGCAGCATGGTTGAATGGTTAAAAGCTACAGTATACATTTAAAGGTTAAGGTTTGAGACATTCTTTTTTTTTTTTTTTTTTTATAATAATTATTATTATTTTAATAATAAACTTAACTCATTAAATAACAGCATTTATATTAACCAGTAAAGGCCTAAGGACGCCCTAAGAAAAACACTCTCTAAAGCTTGAGAATTGTCTCAAAACAAGAAACTGCACAGAATGTCAACGTTTACTAAATAATTTTTTTTCTCAGCCTCTGTAGCAGATAGAAACATGAAATCAAAAACATTTAAAACCTGGAATCCTTGGCCTTAACTGTTATCAACTATCTCTGCCTTATACTTCATGAATATATCAAATTAAATTAAAAAAGCATCATAAAAAACATGACAAATTCTAACATTTCTTATCCTCTGTAGCAGATACATGAAACAAGCATTTGAAATCTTTAGCCCTTGGCCTAAACTGTGAATTACTTTTTTTTTTTTTTTGCCCCGTAGTTTCCTTTGCCAATATTTCTGTATTCAGCCTATTTGGCTCAAAAAATACTGAACTATCCCATCAAATAAAATAAATGTTAAATGGACTCCACTTATAAAGCTCTTTTCCCTGGTTTTTCACAGACTCAAAGCGCTTTACATTGTTTTGTACACATTCACCCAATCACACACACATTCATACACCGATAGCAGCAGCAGCTACCACACAGGGTGCAAGGAGCTAACTATCAGGAGACATTTTAGGGTTCAGTGTCTCTTTGCCCAGGGACATGTGGCGGGGAGACGGGGGATCGAACCACCGACCCTGTAACCCAGTGGACGACCGAACCGCCCTACACACTTCACCACAGCATTCTCCAAAGACACTGACAGTAAAATATTCTACAGCTGCATGTCAAATCACTAAGAGCCAATTTACTGTAAATGATTCGATTGATTACACACACACACACACACACACACACACACACACACACACACACACACACACAAGGCAAGGCAAGGCAAGGCAATTTTATTTATATAGCACAATTCAGACACAAGGCCACTCAAAGTGCTTTACAGGGGCAAGATTAGAATACATAAAACACATTATAAAACATTTAAAAGCGAATAAAAGAAGCAAATAAAATAAAAATTGCAAGTTAAAATGGAGACACATTATAAAACATTTAAAAGCTAATAAAAGAAGCAAATAAAATAAAAATTGCAGGTTAAAATGGAAACAAAAAAGTCTTCAGACTCGATTTAAAAGAACTGAGAGTTGCAGCAGACCTCAAGTTTTCTGGGAGTTTGTTCCAGATTTTTGGTGCATAATAACTAAAAGCTGCTTCTCCTTGTTTAGGAGAACACACACAGACACACACACACACACACACACACACACACACACACACACACACACACACACACACACACACACACACACACACACACACACACACACACAAACGCCCTACACACTTCACCACAGCCGCCCCCTGTTAAAGCCTTTACTCACATGGTCTTCAGATTCACAATGACAACAATGACACAGAGACCCCCCAGCAGAATACTGAACACTACGCACCTCACTGTGTAAAAGGTGGAGTAGACCCCAAAGGGATCTCTGTACATCACAAGAATTTTGCTTGTTGACACGCACCGGCGTTCTGAGTCCACAACGGCACACCAATACTCCCCTGTGTCCTCCAGTGAGACATTGGAGATAACCAACTTGTCGGAGAGAGTAATTCTGTTCCGATCGAACATCTCCTGATGAATGACTTGGCCTTGTGTTTGGAGCGACTTCATGAACCAGTAGCGTGTCTCACCCTCACTCACATCTCCACATCTGATGGTGACTTCTTCTTCTTCTCCGCCTGAGAACAGCTCTACATCAGGGGGGCCGAATGTGGGACACACCACCAGAATAAACCTATTCATGAAAAAAAAGTCTCCACAGGTGTACCAACCAGAGTCATTCAATGTCAACGATGAAAGCACAAGCGAGTGGTTTCCGTCATAATCTTCTAATTCTTCGTATTTGTTGGTGAACTGCATCTTAGTCCATCGTGGAGGCTTGTCATCACTGGACCCAGTGCCAGTGCACTGCAGCACAGCCGTCTCTCCCACTGAGCGGTACATTGTCTCTACTGGTAGTTTTGCCCATACATAGCGACTGCGTACACACTGCTGTTGGTTCATCACCAGACAAGTGAATCCACCAATGACTGATCTCGTGATGTTGGATTGATGAGGACCTGATGCTTTTTTCACCACTTGAAATCCTCCTTTGACAATGTCCTTCACCGATGTCGTACCGTCCCCAAAAACTCTTGTCCATGAAAAGCCATAGTTCATATGCATGAGCCACTGGATTTCCAGATTGTCATCTGCTTCCCCACATCGCAAGTCCACAGTTTCTCCGCGTCCCAGTCGAATTGTTTTTGATTCATCCTTCTCACTACAAATAATGATTTGGGTGTTTCTCTCATATGTCACTTTGCCATCGGTCCAACACTCCTCCCTGTACTGGCCTGAGTCTGAAACGGCCAGATTGTCGATCCTGTAATAAGAAACGCTGTCACCTCTGAAAACTGTCAGTCGTCGTTTCAAGCCGTCCGGTAGTGTGGAGTTCTCGGACGAGGAGTCAGAGGTGTTCCATAGGACAAGCTTCTCCTCTCCAACAGACCTGGAGATCAGGCAGGAGGAGTTGGCCTGGACCTCGTCATCGAGATCAAAGGTGTAAGAGCGTTCTTCCTCTTTGATGATGATCTCTTCTTCTGAGTGAATGTTGCTGATGAAAGCAAACAGCAGTAAGGCGAGGAGTGCGACTGCCGCCATGCTGCTCCCGAGGTGTCTCAGTGTGACTGTCACTCAAACACTGACACCAACAGCTCCGTGTCAACTCTCTTTAGCCGTTTCTGAGAAACGCAGATCTCTACGTCATGGAAAACATTTTTTTGAAGCACGAGGCTCTTTATCAAGTCATCTTATGTGCTTTCAGAGAAATACAGATCAGAAGATTAGACACATATATCGTACAGGAAGCTTTTAAAAAACACCCAAAGTTGTTATCTTGAGGTTACAGGCACAGGAAGAGATTCATCTTTTTTTTTCTTTTTTTTTTCTTTTTTTATTTACGTGATGCAGGACAAGACAGGTGAAAGACATAACATTAGGTGAGGTACATGACAATTTAAGTGTTCACATTTAAGACAGAACGGACGAGACAAAAACAAGCAGGAGGTCATTGCATATTTTTACATTGTTGTTGACAAGCTGTGTGTGTGTGTGTGTGTGTGTGTGTGCGTGCGCGTGTGCGTGTATATATACATACATATTAAAAAAAATAAAAAATATATATATATATTTTTTTATTTATTTTTTTTTTTTTTTTATTATTGATTTCTCTCTCCCAATCATCTAATTACCTTATGACTACATTCAAAACTGTGGATCAAAAGTCTAAAAATACCATAATGGAAATTAATACTATTTAAACAACCAAAAATGCCATTCTTATCATTACATTCTTATGATGATTATTCATTTTTGTTTTTGGAGAACAGAGCTATATGGCACAGATCCTCCGCACATCGGCAGGTCAGCGAGGACAAACACAGAATTGATTTATTAATTGCAGTAACAGTTCTTTTCCCAAGAGTTTTTTTATTATTATTAACAATGTGTTCATCTTCATTTCTGACTAGACCAGCATTCCTCATCTCACTCGGGGATGGGCAGCCAATCATGCAAAACAGCCGTTTAGGTCATTAGCAAATTTAATGTGCATTAACAGTTGCATTGCCTCTGGAGGGGAGATCAGTGTCCACCCTCAGCCTTCATCCCACTGCTTTCCCAGCAGTACTTAGTCTGTCAGTGGGTGTCAATCATAACACTCTAATTGGAATCAGTTTTATTGGCTGATGTGAGTATGTGGAAGCTACATGGAATGATAAATATGAGGAGTAATAATATGGATGTTCTCAATGTTCTGGCAAAAAATTTTAATGCTTTTTTGGGATCTCATTTCTTTATTTTGGGTGCATTTTTTAGCGAGGAAATACTTTCATTTCATTTTACCAAATGAATCAACTCTATGCCAATTTAGGCCTTAACAATGCCCACGGATGAGTTGGTGGTCACCCCCTACCTCATTATTCATGCAGAAGCAGCTCGGGGACTTGAAGATTAATGTCCCTGCCACAGGACGGTTATCCCTTCATCCCCCACATTGTTCCTGTTCTCTTGTACTCTACATATACACACACACACACACACACACACACACACACACACACACACACACACACACACACACACACACACACACACACTCTCTCTCTCTCTCTCTCTCTCTCTCTCTCTCTCTCTCTCTCTCTCTCTCTCTCTCTCTCTCTCTCTCTCTCTCTACGCACACACACATACTACATGCTTGAATGTGTCTGTGCGAGGGGTTTTCACGTGGGACACACAAGGCGACAGACAAAGGGAATGAGTAATATTAAGGAAGAGCAGGCTGTCTGCAAGCGAACAGAACATGTCCTGCTGGAGTGTGATGTTTCATTGACTCAGGGTAAATGGGGGATCTTCTCCGCTCTGTTGCGTGTTATTATGTGACAGCTTCTATCTTCCCTCTGCTCTCAGGGCTCCTTCCCAGTCAACCTGCAGCTGGTTCTGGTTCTGAGGCCCACCACCCTCCTGCAGCGAACACTCTCAGACATCCTCTTCAAGTTCAACAAGGATGAGTTCAAGATGAAGGTGCCGGTGCGTACAGTTGCTCTTAACTCACAGTGACTTTACACTGACAGTGACTTGTGTTCTTCCCTCTGCAGTGTCCAATCCAACGTATTGATGAAGAAGAAAATGTCTCGCAGTACAAAAAAGTGTTAGTTGATAGTGATTATTAGCAGTGTTGGGGAGTAGTTTGTTGGTAGTTCAACTCATTCATATTTGCATAGTAGTTAAATAACTTTTTTTTCTTTTTTGTGTGTACTACTGAAACTACAAACTACAAAAAATGTTGTGACAAACTAGATGTATTCCTAGGTTAGCTAAACTGTAGTTTAGCTTTTCCAGTGTGATGCAATTGGTAGTTTACAAAACTATTCTTTCGAAGTAGCTTCCCCAACACTGATTATTATCAAGTAATATGTGTGTAATAGTTTTGGTTGTTTCTGTTACAGGTGATCATGCTGAGCTCAGTGACTGAGCTGCACTCCTACATCGACCGCTCCCAGCTGACACAGGAACTGGGTGGAACGCAGCAGTACTGTCATGAGAAGTGGATCACTCACCGTACTGTATGTAAACAGCATGGACAACATAACAACCCTGCCTCACACCACCATTACAAGGCACTTTATTAATAAGATAAATGCTGACCATTTATGTTGTGTCTTGTATGTATCAGGCAATTGAAGGCTTTGCATTGATGGTAAAGAAAACAGCACAGACCCTGCAGTTGTTTGGGACGGAGCTGGCTGAAACTGAGCTCCCCAACGAAATACAGGCCACAACAATCCTGCTGGGCACACACACCAACAAGAAAGACAAAATGAAGGTAACAACAAAGGAACACATACATGACATAATTTATTTTCTCTGCATGCAAGATATCAGGGTATGTATATTGGTTATGTATTTGGATTCAAAAATAACATCCGTCTATAGGGGGATCTACTGGTGGCTCTTGGTCAGGGCAGCAGGCTGCTGGAGAGTATCAATGAGCCCGTGGTGCAGGACCCCGACCACAACATGAACCAGGATGAGATGGAAAACCTGGCTACTGTACAAAGGTTAGAACCACTGGGGATCATACGGATCATACACAGCTGCAGGATGGCTACTCAAAACCAGACTGTGTTCTAAAAAAAAAAGTGAAAGTCATTAACTTAAACAGAAGGAAATGATAATGGCACTACTCAGCAATGTTTTATGTTTTTTTCATTATCATATGCTTGGCCATTTGTGATGGTTACTTGTTATAATATGTTTTCATATTTAATCTTTTAAAAACAAACTCATTAATATGTATCTGCCTCTTACCATTGCGCAATATAGCCACACACATTAAAGACACACATTTCATAGTAAGTTCAATATCAGCAATTTAAAAAAAGATTCAAGCCAGTAGACTTTTCTTTAGTTTGTTATTGTTGATGGCAAGTGATTTATTCATGGCTGACTCAGCTCTGCCATCAGTTGGAATAACAGTTTGCAAGGCAGTGTGCTTTGAGGTCATTCTGTACGATATTTTAAGCCACAATGCAATCACTGATTCCCAATGCCAACGGGCATTAGCTCCACATAACAGTTAGTCAGCACCCCCATTACATTTTCTGTTCCATTTCATTTCAACTGCCTGTTTTTTTTTAACAATCCATCTCCATCTCCTCTCTTTCAGACTGCTGTCTCAGCTAGACGAGACAGAAACGGCTTTCGATGACTTCTGGGTGAGGCATCAGACCAAACTGGAGCAGTGTCTTCAACTGCGCCACTTTGAGCATAACTACAGAGAGGTGAGCTGAAGCCTGTTGGATCTCATAAACTCCTCCATATACTAGACTCCACACAATTCCCCCTTTAAAACATGAAAACTGACTGTGTTGTTTCTGCCGCAGGTGAGGGCTCTGCTGGTTCAGGTCTCTGAGAAACTTGCAACCTTCACCGAGGTGGGGATCAGCCCAGTCCACGCTGACCACATCTTCTGTGAGCTCACCACATATGAAGAGAGAGTTTGTGTAAGTAATACCTAACCCCTAACAATTACAAGTTTGTCTATGGCGGGAATAATATATTTATATTGTGGGTTTGCTGTTTCCGAAAAGCTTTTATTTACAGAAATAGTGCTGTTTTCGTATGTTAATAAATTATGTATCTCCAACAATGTTGACCATCCTAATTCAGCAGGAGCATGGGAAATTAAAAAATATTTAGCTTGTAATATGTCCTTTTATATTTTCTTCATAATAATTCATGTGTTAAATGCTAGTATGCAGTAAGTGGGATAAAAGAGACTGCAGTGATCCAGTCAGTATTTCAAATGATGTGATTATTATATCATTTCATAATGCATATGAAAGTGGATACTTATGTACATTATTTATTAAACTTAAATCATATTGATTAAATGATAGGTGGTCATGATGTTTTAAATCCTGTCTGGGAACATTAGAGTTTTATCAAAGGAGAAATTATGCAAAAAGTCACAAATACCCCTACAATATGACAAAGAACCCTACAATATGACTATTGAAATGTATAATGTTGCTTTATAGCACCACCTATCGGCACCCTGCCATTACACTTTGCAGGATTTCTTAGAGTTGACAGGTGCATATTTTGTTACATTTTAAGTTGCAGCAGTCTACAAAATAATTCTAAATAATTTAGAAATGTGTCTTCAATGCATTTGAAGTATTTGGTGGAAATGGATAATAGTTTTAAATGAGGTAATAACTGTCCTTCCTCCACATGGTCCACAGGAGGTGCTGGACAGATCCTTGTTGTTGGCCCGTGATGGGGATGAACTGATCCTGAAGTCCCACTACGCCGAGGACTCCATTCAGCCCAAATGCATCGAGCTCAGAGCAGTCAGTGAGGATGTGAGCAGTAGCCTGCAGGCCAAGAAGGACCATCTCCTCAAAGCCTTGGAGCTGCATCGCTGTTTGGAAAGGGTAAGAACACAACACAGTCACACAGCCAAAGTGTAGACACCTTGTAATATTCATTTGTTTTGTACTGATTCCCCCTCCTCTGATGTCCTCCTCAGGCTTCTAAATGGGTTGATGATGGTATATACCTGCTGGCCTCTCAGCTGGTTGACAAGTGTCAATCACATGAGGGGGCGGAGTTAGCCCTCCAGGAGCTGGAGCGTTACCTGGACAACGCAAGTCAGAACCAACTACCAGACCTCAGTACCATCTGGACAGAGTATGAGGCAGTGATCAACCAGCAGTTCAGGGTAAGACCACTGTAGAAGACCTTTTTTGGTTGAAGAAAAACTCAAGTCCAATCTTTACTTAGTTTCAAAAGACAATACAGATGATTATGGTCAACATTCATGCATAGAGAGAAGACCAGTGTATCCTGCTCAGAGTAATGCCGGGGTCTTGTCTGAGTTGTATATACAAAATGAGCTGCTTTATACGCAATGATTGACACGGTCAAATGGTAGAAAGACTAACAATGGATCACTCAAGTCTGTCTCTTGATGACTCAATGCTAATTTGAGTCTGGGAGTTGCTCAGAATTATGTAAATAACATGATGGGTTTACTTTGAATGCCTCAGGAAGTTTGGGTAGTTGGCTCACATAGGAAAGGAGAGAAAAGATGATAGAAATGACTTAAATACGAGTTTCATTTGTAGTTTTTGGGTTTTTTACACTTCTTTAATAACTCCCTGTGCATTAGGAACAAGTGGAGAAGGTTTTCCACAAGCAGACGTCCATGCAGGAGATGTTTGACAAGAGGAGGGTCAGCCTGAAGAAGCTAGCAGCCAAACAGACCAGGCCGGTGCAGCCCGTAGCCCCCAGACCTGAAGCCTTCATCAAGTCCCCTCTCAGCTCCCCTGGTGAGTCTCCACACATTTAGGTTTTTTAAGACCTACAATAAATGTTTATTACATTTATACATTCCATACTATGGAAACTAAAAGTTATTTCTTGCGTCTTTATAGAATGTACCATTATCAATCTACACACTTTAAAAAAACATATGCCGACTCTATGTGTATTAGTTTCTAATCGACCAAAAAGTTACAATTATTTAAAAAATTTTAATATCAGTTCCCAAACTTATATGCTCGAATGTTTTAGTATTTCAGTGATTCTTGAGAAGTGGGACAAAACAGGGTGCAATGTTGAAAAAATACAAACCCTATGTTTCGGCAAATTAAATTACATGTATGTATCCAACATATACTAAGCTACTGAGCTAAGCTTTGGCACAACCTCCCAGCTTTTGTTTTTTTACCATCATTGGCCTATCACCACCGTCACATGTCAACTCTGTCAGATTTCCTGTCTGACGGTGTTGACATATTTAACGTTTCTTAAACATAACAAATGTAATTTATCTAGTAGCCATTTGGTTTTTCTGTTGATGTTAGGTGCTAGTATGAACTACTTCAGGAAAATAAAATTATCAAAACATTTCAAATAACTTCTTCAGAAATTGTAAGTCGGTGTTGACATATCATGGTTGTGACACATGACTTTCAAGATTCGGAATGTAAAATATTCTAAAACTACAACACTTATCAGAGCCTTTCTGACTCTAATGTGCTCTGCAGAGGTAGAATATGACAAGAGGTCCCTCAAAGTGACAGCTGCCCCTTATTTCGCCTGATTTTATTACATTTTACATAATGAAATGTCTGACGGTGTTGACTTACAGTAAAGTGTTCCCACCACTTAGAATCCTTCTAAAACATGAATGTGTTGTAGAAAAACAGTTTTTAATGATATGAGAGATTATTTAGTTTTGCTTTTGATGAAAAAAGCTATTTCTAATCATTAAAGTACATTTTTAATAGGTTTTATTGCATATGAAAGATTGAAACCTTCTCTGAGGACACACTGTTTTGGACGTCGTGAGAAGATAATAAGTGTCATATATTTGACATAATAATGATTACATTTAATTTAAGGGGATAATTGTGCTCCAGACATTCTATTCTTAATCCCTAATGACATCTACTATTTTAAATATTTTTAGTTTTAAACATAACAGCAGTTACATAGGAAGATGGCCTTTTGTCCCGGTTCTCAAGAATCACTGATTTATAATTCATGTTCAAAATCTCAAATTTTTGGGATTTAACCAACTATGCTAAAATATATGGAATTCAAAAAGTGTGAATACAGCCTGCATGTATACACTACAACGCATGAGGTCGGTAAAGTCTTTCCCTTCTTTTATTCTGACTCTTTTTCCTCGTCCCCTTTTGCCACAGCACACAGAGCACAGCAGGAGAAAAACTGCACAGAGACAGACTCTGAAAACAACTGTGAGAAGGTGAGTGCATTATTTGTCATGAATTGTGTTTGTGTCTACATGTTTGTCTGTCCAGTTCATCTCTTATGCTTAAGTCATCTGTCTCTTATCTTGTTTTTTTTCTTTTTCTTTTTTCTTTTTCCTTCACGGCCACCTACAGAATGGAGACGGTCACAGCAGACACGCCTCTCAGTCAGAGGAGGAGGAGAACCTGGCAGTGCTCAGGAGGTGAGGGACCGGCCTTTCACTCTTTCATCTGTAATCATATTACACAGCAGATGGACTGTGTGACAATAGCCAGTGTCATTATCTATAGAGAGATGTAGATCTATCTTTTCTGAGTGTGCCTTCACCCAATTATTCCTTTGATCTCTCTGTTCATCTTAATTTTCCCTCTCTATTTTCTGTGTGTGTGTGTGTGTGTGTGTGTGTGTGTGTGTGTGTGTGTGTGTGTGTGTGTGTGTGTGTGTGTGTGTGTGTGTGTGTGTGTGTGTGTGTGTGTGTGTGTGTGTGTGTGTGTGTGTGTGCCCATGTGTGTGCCCATGTGTGTGCCCATGCAGGCACGTTATGAACGAGTTGCTGGAAACTGAGCGAGCCTACGTGGAGGAGCTGCTCTGTGTATTGCAGGTGGATATTAATTTAAAAGATAAATAGGCCTATATAAATACTTTCTTCTATGTCCAATACCTGTGCCTCAACTGTTATGTTTATTATGTGTGTGTACAGGGATATGCCTCTGAGATGGATAACCCAGCCATGGTTCACCTCATGCCCGCTCCACTGCAGAACAAAAAGGAGGTTCTGTTTGGCAACATGACAGAAATCTATCACTTCCACAAGAGGTGAAGCAGCGCCATCTGCCTGTCACTGATGATTCTAGTAACACTTTGAAGCTAATGTCTTTACATTTTCTCCTCTATGTTCTCTCTCATTCTTTATTGTCTTCTATCTTTCATCAAAATTCTATTCTGTTTTGTTCCCAGGACGTTTCTGAGGGAGTTGGAGCAATACACCGACTGCCCAGAGTTAGTTGGAAGGTGTTTTATAGAGAGGGTGAGTGGATTTTGATATTTCTCTGCAACAGATATTTCAATTCAACCATGCTAGTTTGCTAGTTTTCATATATTTTGTATATACAATAACTTTTTGCTGCCTCCCTCTAGATGACAGATTTGCAGATCTATGAGAAGTATTGTCACAACAAGCCTCGCTCTGAAAGCCTTTGGAGGCAGTGCTCGGACTGCGCATTTTTCCAGGTGAAAAAAAACAGTCTTTTTAAGTTTTTACACAATTATTATTTTTGTTGTTTTATTTGATCCTATTCTTCTCTTTTTTTTCTTTTTTTTCCCCCAATTAGGAGTGTCAGAAAAAGCTGGAGCATAAGCTGGGCTTGGACTCCTATCTGCTGAAGCCTGTTCAAAGGATTACCAAATATCAGCTGCTACTGAAGGTAAGACATGTAGGCCAGTGGACTGTTAAACTGACATTTCAGTGGGATTTCCGCGCTTCGGTCACTGCCATGAGCTGAATGTTTACCGTGTTTCTGCTCATAGGAAATGCTGAAGTACAGTAAGAGCTGTGAGGGGACGGTCACGGGCGACCTGCAGGAGGCACTGACCTCCATCTTGGGCATCCTCAAGGCTGTCAATGACTCCATGCACCTCATCGCCATTACAGGATATGAGGTGGGCCATTGAAACAGGGCACTTATCAATCTCCACACAGTTGATTTATATAGGTCACCACCGGCATGAAATGAAAGAGACAAGGACATGCTGAGCGTAGTACTGTTCGAATATCATTTTGTGCAAAAGCTACGATGACCCGCGGTGAAGTGTGGTGTCCTTGTATAATAGCAACAAGCACATTAGGATTTTCTTGCATGGTTGTCTCAGTCATTGAATGAGGAAAAGACAAACTAAATATTGTGTATGAGGGGGGAGGGGGATCACAGGTCACACGTGAACAGAGATTGAGATGTTTCCAAAAGAATATGGTCTCTAAACAGATTTAAAGAACATAATGTACACAGTCAGAGCATGTGTAACTCTCTCGTTCTTCAGGGTAATATGAGCGAGCTGGGTAAGCTGCTGATGCAAGGCTCTTTCAGCGTGTGGACGGAGCACAAGAAAGGTCACGCCAAGGTCAAGGATCTGGCGCGCTTCAAGCCCATGCAGAGGCACCTCTTCCTCCACGCGAAGGCCCTGCTCTTCTGCAAGAGGAGGGAGGAGAACGGGGAAGGCTACGAGAAAGCTCCCTCGTACAGCTTCAAGCAATCTCTCAACGTGAGCATCTCTGCAGTCACAACGTTGAGACTTTCTATTTGTATTTATACTTTTTTTTTTTTTTTTACATCTTGACTTTTTTTTTTTTCTTTCAGATGAGTGCTGTCGGCATTACTGAGAATGCAAAGGGAGACAACAAGAAGTTTGAGATCTGGTGCAACTCCAGAGAAGAGGTCTATATTTGTCAGGTACGTCAACACATACAAATGAATTGTCTGTTCATGTTCTAAGTTTTTTTCTTAATTGTTAACAAACGATCAAAATCAACAATGAACTGATCCGACTAATTAATATTGTCCATGCAGCCAAACCATGATTCCTTTTTTCCTTTTTTTTGGTGCTTTAAATTCTCACCTGCACTGAACCTGGAAATGATACCCCAAGAAACATAACACTGACTGTTATTTTACCAGCTGTGTAATGAAATAACTGAGCCTCAAAGAAAGGGGGGGAGGGGAAGGAAGATAAACGTGCTTGCAGAAGACATAGTGGGGAAATTGAAGATAATTGAGTAACGGACTAACATCCGTCTTATAGAATTTTTTGACAATAAGAAATCACAAAATAGCAACAAGGTTTAAACAATGGGCATACAAATGGATTTAACAGTAGTAGTAAGCTTTATGCAGTTTACACTGAGCCTTTAACTGTCTTTATTTCCCTTTCAGGCACCAACAGCCGAAGTAAAAACCACTTGGGTGAAAGAGATCAGGAAGGTTCTGACAACCCAGCTGGAAGCGTGTAGAGGTAAAAAGAGAGGATGTACTCTAAAATAAATGTTATAATGTTCACACTTATATATTTATACAACCTCAAATCTGATACTCTTGTATTTTATCAGTTAGGATTATAAATGAAAAGGTTTTGCAAATGGTGTTTTGAAGTGATTGCTCTCCCTCTCTGTGTCTCTGAAGCCAGCCAGCAGAGGGTGCCAGACCAGGTTTTCCAGTTCCCACCTGTGCCTAGCGGATCAGTAAGTCTCAGGTAAGCCTGCATTGACCCCACCTCATTTAAATGAACCATGTGATTAGTGATATACTATTTAAGGTAAATATGTGAAAAAACAGCAACAGTTTTTTCTTATGTCCCTCTTTTGTCCACCCACAGTCCATTCAAGTCTGGTCAGAAGAGCTTTAAGAGGGGAGAGGAGAAGAAAGCTGAGCCCTGCAGCCCTGATGCTAACTCCTCTTCTTCACCCAAGCCCACAGGAAAGGGTGAGTAGACTAAGAAACCCATGTTGTTGTGATTTTCTAACACATCTTACTTAAGTGTCTGTATTGCATGCATTGCACAAACAACACTTATTTTATAACTCTTTGCTTCGCCCTCCTCTGATGAGTAACCCATGTCTGCCTTCTCCCATTGAATCATATAGCTTCCTTCCCCTTTATTCCTTTCCTTCCTTTTACACTTGCATAATTTACCTTCTGTCTTCCTTCTCTTTTTGTCTGTCCCGTCTTCTTGCTATTTTCCTCTGGCCAAGACGAGGCTGTGACAAGTCCTACCTCAGACCGAGCTGCTGTGGCTAAAAAGCGCTTTACTTTACAGGGCTTCAGTAACCTCAAAGCTCAGAAAGGTAACTGCAGGCCATTATCAACCTCATGTCCATCATATCACAGCATCTTCCGCATTTGTGAAATGAAAAAAGTGCATTTTCGTTTAGGCACAAGTCATATCATTTTGTCAAGTCATTTGAAAAAATAAAAAATAAATTGGAAATGTGCCGAGTTAGATAAGACGTTACTCAGATCCTTAATAGTTTCATCTAACTCTTGGCAAACTATTTAAAGCCTATTCCCCAAATGTTGAACTAGTAATCTGCCTGAGTCTCCGAAGGACATGATTAATAATATTCTAAGACGTTATTTCAGTTCAGTGCGTCAAATACTGCATGCTTCCCTCCGCAGAGCCCCCGGCTACTGATGATAAAAGTTTCACATTACCCATGATGATCCTCCTGTCAACAGGTATCACAAAGCTCATCTGGATTTTATTCAGTTCCACAGTATACCCTCTTTTTCACAGCTTTGCATTGACATAGTAGGAAAAGCACCGGTGTTACCAATAACATTAACAATCATGGCTCTGTGCTATTCAAGTGTCCCAGTTAGCCATGACAGCGTGACGCATACACACAACACCAGCACCCTGAAATTCTTTACACCTGTGCGTTTCCTACTGCGGCATGACAAAATGTCCTCTTCTAAAAGGCCTGTGTTGCTGATCCACACTTTCATGTTAGGCTCTTCCATTCAAAGAGCTGAGCTGCATTTTGCTCTCCTTCATAGAATTACTTTTCTAGTTGTGTATATTCGTCTTTTCTGATCCAGCTGCTAGCTTCCCATCCGTGTCATTTTAGACAGAGCTGAACATGTGATTGTTTCCCATGTGACTGTTGTCCTTTCTCTCATGAAAATGTGTCTTTTGAATGTCGATATCTTGGCCGTGGTTTCTTTCTCGCCTCAATAACAAAATCTTTTGTTTTCTCCTTTTTCTCACATGATGGCAGGTTCTCCCACGAGCCCCGATCACAAATCCAAACGCCAGAGCGATCCGACGCCGTTCGGCTTCAAAGGTCATTTTAGTATATTCATCAAATAACTGCTTCCCCTTTCCCTTGTCAGTTAAGTTGTTCATCCATGATGCCCTTAGCACAGCATTGGTATCTTAACAATATTGCATTTAATTGGCTGTAGCCGAGTGTAGATGAGTGACTATAGCTGTGTTTCTATTGCCTCCTATCCCCCAGATGCAGGTCCACCCCCGCTCCACCTGAGCAGGGCCAGGTGGTTCAGCACCTCTAGTCTCTCTTTACAGACAAAGTGGAGAGGTAACCTGACTCCAGCGATGTCAGGGCCCACTGTTTCCCTTCTATAACCCCTTCTGTCTTATTTAGTAGTTGCTTTGCCACGTCTCCACGTTTCTTTCAGGGTTAGAGAAAATCATAGAAATTCACACCGATACAAAGAAATGGTTGCCTGACACTTTCTCTTTGTTTGAGTCGGAGAGTTAAAATATATGGAGATGCATGCCCGTCTCCCCAGTAGAGTTTTTGATTCTTGGGATTAACAGTTTTTTTTTCCTTTTCTGTTCAAAAGAGCTTTTTGTTGTTCCTCTCACTCCTTTCACACTTGTATATCTCTCACTGCAGCCCACGTTCACGTTTGACAGCAGTCATAGCTAAATGTTACAGCAGATTTAACGTGTGTGTGTGTGTGTGTGTGTGTGTGTGTGTGTGTGTGTGTGTGTGTGTGTGTGTGTGTGTGTGTGTGTGTGTGTGTGTGTTCGTTCCCTTCAGGCTGGAACAAGGCCTGCCTATCGTTGGACGCCTCAGAGGAGCATGACGGATATTCCAGTGCGGAGGATCCTCTAAACTCTGACCCAGAGGAAGACAACAGCAAGAAACTGGTGAGTCGCTGCGTTTGACCAACAGGTGCCCCTTGATCTGTATTCACCCACGTTAATTTTTCATAATCATCATCTTTTTTAATTTTAGTATGCATCCTTCTCTGTTTTTTTTTTATATCTCAACTTGAACAGTGTGCAGGCAAGTATACAGTGATGGCTGATTATGAGAAGGGCGGTGCCCAGGAGCCCACAGTGAAGAGTGGAGACAAGCTGCAGCTGGTCAAGGAGGGAGATGATGGACAGTGGTGAGAGTACAGCATTTCTGCTTCCTTTGAAAAAAAAAATATATATCATAGCAGCCCTGTTTTAATAGTACCTTGTGTTTGTGGCCATGCAGGTTTGTTCGCAACTTGAGCACTTCTAAGGAGGGCTGGATCCCATCTGCTAATCTCATCACACTTATTGGAAAGTCCAAGTCTTGCCAGTCTCTCACCAGTTCAGGTATACAAACAAGCAATCCAACATAAAGTGTTGTGACACGTTTACAGATATTAAAGCAAAAGTACTTAATCTGACATTGACCCTGTGTGTGTGTGTGTGTGTGTGTGTGTGTGTGTGTGTGTGTGTGTGTGTGTGTGTGTGTGTGTGTGTGTGTGTGTGTGTGTGTGTTCGTTCCTTAAAGAAGGCAGTGGCTCTGGAAACCTCAGCACGTCGTCTAGCTGCGGTGAGACCTACACAAGCTTATCCGACATCAAAACCTAAACTCCTTACTTAGCACTTTCTCCATCACCAAACTGCCCTCTCAAATGCTAGCATCACATGGTTATCTGTGCTGGATTGCCAGCATCGGTACTCATAGGAATTTTGCCAGGTTTTCACTGAAAAAAAATCATGCACATGCACCAACTATTAAAATAGTATGTCATACATGTGCACATGTTATGAGTTGATTGTGGTACAATTGTGAGGTGAAAATACTGGATAGATAAATGCATCGCACACAGTAATCTCACAGTACAGTTAACTTCCTCTAGTCATACAGTTGTCAGTATATTTTTTTATGAAGAACAGAGGATTCCTGTGAATATAATGTCATATATGAATGGGCCAGCAGGACTGATCTTAATTTTGCATCTATTTGTTTTTCATTCAAAGTGAAGAGAAATGTGTTGATCATATGTGGATGACAGTTGTCTTTGTGTTCCTCTGCACTAATTCACCCAGGAGTTTATAAATCCACTGCTATTGTAAATAAAGAAGTAAAGAAGGGGAGGGAGAGAAATATGCACAGCTTGTTCAGCTTGAATGAATGTTTTACTGAGAGTCAATTCACCAATACATCTGTTTATTTATTTGTGAAAAACAATAAGCCCACGTGTATTTTTTTCTGTTTTTTTGTTTGCTCAGTTGTCTCTCTGTTGTCATTGTCAATATGGAAACCTGTCTTGCCACCAACTGCCCGGACTTTGTGTGTGAGCTTTTGTCTTTCGGAGTCTCTGCAGGCCTCATGGTCTAATAACTCTATGGGTTTTCATGTATGCTACATTTAAAATGAAATGTTCCCCCGTGTGAATATTCAGAGATCACTGTATAGCGCTAATTTATTCCCCCGTGCTGGGATTATGTACTGAATGTAGATAGTGTTCGTTAATATCAGTCTGTCATGAAATGTTTGTTATTTGAGATGCTATATTGTACATGAAGTATGGTGATGTAACTACTTTTTGACTTGTCAATTATTTTTTTTATACATAAAATGACTTGTGATAATTCAGTCACAGTTTCTTTTTTCCTTCTGTAAAGTACTTTAATGTCTTGTCTCTTTATCACTGTTCATAGCTCAACACTGATTAATTTTTTCTACGACTTAAAGTAGGCTAAACGATGCATTGCCAAAACATCTGCAGCATTTTTGGTTTGCAGACGACATAGGGGGCCAACCTAGCCTGGAAATCCAGACCCTGATATCTTGAACGATAGCAAATTTAATTTGCCAGCGCCTAGTGGCAGATCTGGGAATGCCAGGCTAGGGCCAACCCTAATTCAGATCATGAACCGAGTAGTCTGGCATGACCACTTCCGCCAGCGTCTATTCGCTTGCGTCGAAAAGCTACGCAGCCCCCGGTTGCTGGCTTTCCCCTATTGTGATCCCCCTCAAATTCGGAAACAATTCGCTCAGTCAACCCGTGTGCTTATGTGCAGCGCTCTCTCTCTCACACACACACACACACACACACACACACACACACACACACACACACACACACACACACACACACACACACACACACACACACACACACACACACACACACACACACACACACACACACACACACACACACACACACACACACACACACACACACACACACACACACACACACACAGGGTGTGAGAAGTCACATTACTGTAGACAGATATAAAGTGTGGCGATACTTCGGGATAATAATATTGGCGGCGGCGGTCCGGGATGCATCCTAGCTTAGCCTAGCTGTCCAACTTCATTGTACAACTACCCCCGGGCAGAAATACCCTCATAAACTCTGGAAAATGAAGCGTGGGGGTTTGAATTGAGCACCGGACCTTATAACCAGCTAGATTAAGATCCGCCGTTCCCTTTCTTTGGTGAATTAGGGACTATGCAGCGGTGTTTTAGCGACGGGGAAAGATTCCAACGGCTTCCACTATCACCTAGCAACTCTTAAGCTGAGAACACACCGGGCGCGTTGGCGCTTTGGGCCAAAGCGACCAACGCGCCCGATCTGGCGCGTGGTCATTTTGTGTCAAAAAATGGTCCAACGCGCCCAAAAGCAACGCGCCTACGTCATGGCCTACGTAGATGAGCCCGCACGAAACTTATTTCCCCCCGCTTTTTCTATTGCTGATCAACCATGGCTGAGATAATCCCCATCGCTGCGCTCTATCTTTTGTGGGAGTCCGAGGAACGGAGCTACGCAGCTAGTCTCCCCCGATATATTTATTCCCCTAATCAACCATGGCTGCGATCAGATCCGACCCGACACAACAGCGTTCATGTCCACACAAAAACAACACCTACACGGCCAACAATTGTGCCAAAAAACAAATAAACAGCAAGTGAACGGAACAAATAGCCTTAAAACAGCATTGCAGATTCACGCCACTCGGAAATGAACACAAACAGCAAGGCAGCACCATACCAAACACATTTACAGCAGCATTGTGCACAGGGCAGTAGAAAATAAAGGCAAGTAGCCTACATTACCTGGCTGTGACGGGACCGTGGCTGGCGTAGATAGCCTATAGGGCAGGCATAAACACCGGTGCTTCGCTGTACTCGTTGTGAAAGTTCCCCGGATTTAGCCGTTGTGTTTGGGTTCATTATATGGAGGTGGTGGCCGCACACAGCCGGGTGAGTTAGCTAACGCTATCCGACCGGTGCTAACTTGGTTTATCGGCTTAAGCACAGCCACACATATTCACTGAATTAACCAGGAAGCCCATTCTCCTGGCTCACTTTCCCCACCCGAGCGGCTTCATATCACCAGCCAGCCGCATTTCCTCCACGGTGTTTATACAGTCTCGCACACACAGCGGTGATTATTTGCTCCTGGTTCACTTTCCCCACGTCTTGTAACCCCGAGCTGCTTCATACAGCACCAGGCAGCCAGCCGTAAATACATTTCCTACTCGGTGTTTGCCTCTGTGTTGTCACGGTCTCGCACACACAGCGGTGATTATTTGCGCCTCCATTCTGTCTCAGATTTTTCTGTCCTCCGGCTCTCTGCCAGTGACGTAGGGTCAAGCTCACCGCTGATTGGCCAACGCGGCTAAACGTCACGCGCCGGAGCGTTGAAAGTTCAATATTTTCATCTTTTTTTTGAAGCTTTGCCGGCGCGGTGACGCTTTTTGACGCTTTGCCGGCGCGGTGACGCTTTGGCAACGCGCCCAAAGTGCCTAAAGCAACGCTTTGCCGCGGCCAACGGATCCTCGCGCCCCAACCAATGGTTCCCTATGCAAAAATAGGATTTTTCAACGCGCCCACCACACCCAACGCGCCCGGTGTGTTCTCACCTTTACGGCTACTTTTGCTGCAGTTGGTGTAGCGCTCACAACGTCAAAACCCTGTTCTGCCTGTAAACAGACGGACTACGGCTCTGACTACAGCGATAGGAGGTGGTGACATAAGTTCTCGAATGCTAAAAATTCTACTCGACCGCCGTAGCCGTCCTCTCAACCGCCGATGATAATGTTACCAGAGATAACACTACGTGGGTGGCTAGTTAACTCCGGTTAAGTTATCCCGTGAGCTCCTCGGGGGCTAAAGTGTATGGTGTCTTGACATGCTGGTTAGAAAGCAACACACTATGTATATTCCTTTTGTCTTTAATAGTTTTTGTGTGGCGTTTGCGGGTTTAGCCATTTCTCTGACAGTCTCTGGACGTAAAGACGTTCCATCAAAATAAGTCCCCCCCCGGCACTATTTTGCAGGACACCGCTGCTGCTTCCCGGGGTTAGCCCCGCCCTAGATGATTGTGATTGGTTTAAACAAATACAAACAGGCTAGCCCAGTTTCCCCGGTTTCCCCACCCGAATAGACGGCTCTAAACAGAGTGCTTCCAGACCCTACTACTTGCTGTAGTTTGGTCTGGCTTTGCGAGACTATGAACCGAGAGACCAGAAACGAAAGTGAAACTGGCCAACTGGGTTGCCACGTTTGTTAAAACCCGCCAATTTAAATCCGAAAACCGTGATTTTCTTTTTTTATGCAGTTTGTGAAAATTAAATTAAGCATTTAAAAAAAATTAATTGTTAACAACTGCATTGGCCGCTTTTTTGATTTCAAGAAATGTTAAACTCTTAGCGGGGGCTATGGATGAAAACTCTCATGCAAGTGGATATAATTGAAAAATATTATGTTTTAGTTCAAATTTAAATAGCCATTTTATAATGAAAAAAAATCATGTTGATTTTTGAATGAAACAGGATGGGGCAGCAGTGCTAAAATGATCTGAATGGCATATTCTCATATTAAGAGATAAATGTGACTATTTGGAGAGATTGGAGACTAAAACAAACTTCAAATTTAACAAATAAGATAAAAATGAAATAAAACCAAATAAAGCCCTGATTATCTTGTCGGTGAAACCTATAGCTTAGTTCGTTGTGTAAATAAGATAAAAAATGTACATGAGTAACTTTAGTTCTCAAGGGATTTCACTAACCAACGTTTGGGATTTTGGTTACTCGATGGGGGTACTCAAGAAGAAACCTGGCAACCCGCAACCAGAAGAATCTGCTAAAATCTGCTATTTGAAAGTAAGGAAATGATTAATGAACAGTTAAGCGGCTACGATGTAAACGGGGACTCATGTCAATAGACTGCAACCATGCTTAAACATGCTTAAACACCTTATCCCGACAAATAGCAAATCCGCCATTAGTTGATAAAAATGGACAACGGGGACCAAGTGTCCTGCATACTTTGTCAACGGTCCGAAGAGACGAAGACCACCGGGGCTCTATCGACGAAAGATGAAGTCACTGCTCATCAAAACTGTTTGGTAAGTATAGTGGCAGAATCATAGATAGTAAATGAGCAGAATGCATTTTCATTCACTTCCAGTGAGTAACGCCTGAGCTAAAAGTTAGCACGCTATGTTAAGGGTTGAAGCACGAGCCACAGGAAAGGAGAACACCCCCTCCCTCTCTCTCTCTCTCTTGGAGCTTAATTAAAGGAGAAGAGGGCTACACACATGTTGTCGACAGAGAACAGTTTAGTGTGGAGCTCATTCAGTCATAGTTGATAAAATATGTGGTTAACACATTGAGCTGTTTCCTCTTGAATCATTTGCATGTGTTTATTAACTGTGAATGTAATGAAGTAGCCTACATTTACTCACGTACTATTTAAGATGCAGGTAGGCTACTTGAGTATTTAAATCCTCTGCTTCTACTGTAACTGCACTACATTTTATTTCGAATGCAAATTTTGTAGGGTACTTCGCACATGCGCCTCACTGAGTGGTTACACGCCCCTTTGTTTTCATTAACTGACTAACTTGAGGTAGGCCTACTGGATAGTGGATACAGTACCGGAATTTTATTTTACAGCTGGATGTACTATGGCATTGCAGATTTACTTATTGGCCTACAAATACATTTTGCTTATGTAAAGTATTTGAATTCAAACACTGATTATTAGAAAAGTAATCAGTAGCTATCCTGATCATCTTTTAAGGGCAATTTCTTCTCTGAACATTTGGAGAGTTCTACAGCCTTGTTGCCACACCTCCACAGCAGTATGCTTCAGATATTTGACGCCCACACACACCCACAGCTGGTTAAGTTCCTCTACTATGACAGTAAACTGGATATCTTTGTGTTTTATTAACACTGAGGATGTCCACCTGAGAACTTGAAATGAATGTGAAAACTTAAAGTGTATATTTTGTCCTCACTTGTGTTGTGTCTGTTCCACAGTTGTTTTCCTCTGGTATCTATTGCCGGGATACTCCACAGTTTGACGACCTGTTTGGTTTCTCTGTGGATGATGTGCTGGATGAGGTGAAACGAGGAAAACTACTGGTAAAGATAGCTGACATTTTCAGAAATGAAACGGTCTCACAATCCATTCATTGTTTGCTGGAGGCTATTTTAAGTTGTGTTGTTGTGACATCCCGATGTGGACCAGCCCAGGGAGTAACAATTGATGTTATATGGATTGAAGATATAATGGCACAAAGGGAGACAATTTATTCACAAGTTCTCCCGCTTATATACTGCCCCTAGCAGCAGAGCTAATTGACCACACCTGTGTTTGAGTGGCTCAGCAGACCTGAGCTCACTCAATCAGTGGCAAACTAAGACCCTGTTTCCACCTGGCATTAATATGTGGTTTTTAGGATCCGATCGCGCTAACTACAGGTGGAAACACGCTCAATGCGCATTGAATGAGCATTGAAATTATCCACATTCGGAGGTGGTTTGAGACCACTTATCCACATACCCATTAACAGTGGAAACGCGTATGCGCATCTCATACACATTAGGCCCCGCCCACTCAACTGCGGCGAGTGACTGGGCGGAAACACGTACTCATTCACGCGACAATTCACGTCATAAAAGCGCACCGTTGCAGGTAAACAGACAACAGAAAACATTGAAGATGGAGTGTATAAGCGGAAATGATGTACGAGCTGATTTCCATACAGCGCGGGGAATTCGAATCCGGATCGCAAACGCGCATAGAAGACGCATTGTTAAGGCCAGGTGTGAACAAGCATATTACATTTACATATAACGATCGGATTCCTCAGAACCACATATTAATGCCAGGTGGAAACAGGGTCTAAGAGACAGGCACACACACACCAACAAAACACATGGCCATACGTAACAGTTGTTACTCATTTGTTTTCATTAGATTTGTAAAAAATGTAAGAAAAAGGGGGCCACTGCTGGATGTGAAGTCGGACGCTGCAAGAAGTCCTACCATTACCCGTGTGCTGTCGAAGAAGGAGCGCAGACTATTGAGGACGAAGTCAAGGGGAAATATGTGTCAGTATAATCTTGTGTTCTAAAACATCCTTGATGCAGTATACTGTATTTATTTGTTGGAACAAAACAACTTTGTTTACTTGTAGCTGAGAATGAATCCTTTGAAATAATTTATCTATTTATTTAAAATATTGGTTTGGTTGTAAAACTGTTGTCATGTGTTTTCACTCCTCAGCCTGTACTGCCTCAAACACTATGAAGTGATGAAGAGTAAAGAAAGTAAGTGCCATTTCCCTAACACTTTCCAAAGTGTAACATACATTCATTTATTATATGTTTATTTTTTTTATTTTTTTTTACCTTTTCAATTCCAAAAGGCGGTTCAGTAAATGGATGTGCCTCCTCCGTCACAAAGAGCAAAACTTCCAAAAATCCCAGTGAAGCCGGATCATCTAAGGTTTGACTCATAACAACTCTTGGGCACTGTCACTTTTAGCAAATGTCACTCAAGCAGGAGGTGATTAGTGCATGTGTTTTGGATTATTTCCTGGGGCGAATTAATGAAGACTTTACAGCAGGATGATGTGTTCATTATAATAAATGAACTTGTCAACCAGTTTAATGATGTGGCTCATTGATGTTACTTCATTCATTTCTGTGGGCAACAATGGAGGAATAAGCCATGTCCATGTTTGGATACATAATGCGTTTCTGTAGCCCAAACATTCAAAGTTTAAATAACTATCCCAGTGTTAAACTCCAAAGACCCCAACACCCTGGCTGCCTAGCAAGTAACGGTATCCATGTTTCCAGGAGGTACACTGCCCTGCTTGTAGGAAGACAGAAGGGAATATCAGCTTGGAAAGTTTGTCTGATAGAATAATTATGTAAGTAGATTCACGTCTTTCTTTATAAGTCCAAAACTTATCTCCTCTGAATAACAATATCTTATATGTTTTAACAACCGGGCATATCTTCTTTTTTTATAGGTCGTATTGTAAAAAACATGCTCCTCAGTCACATAAGGGCGACACCAACGGTAAGTCCTGCTCAGTGAATGTGTCTAGGGATGCACCGATCCACTATTTTTAGTTCCGATCCTATTCCGATATTTGGGTTTTGGATATCGGCCGATACGATATCATAATTATTATACATTCCTTTGTTGGTGGTGATGCTATGTTTAAAGTTAGGAAGGCTTAAGCAACACAGCCACTCTAATTTAAAAGGGCAAGAAATATACACAAATGCATGTAGGTTTATCTTAAAGGCAGACTATGCAATATTTTACTGAAAATATAAATCATAGAGTCACACAAAAATAATCCCTCTCAATGATCACTTCTGCCCCACTACAGTATGTGGTGGTGTGTTTATCTGTACAGCCCTCCCTACTCTGGCTGTATTTTACATTGTGCTGGCATTGTTTTGTAAACATAAGACTCAGGACTAAGCTCCACCAAACCTCCTCCCTGCCTCTTCGCAGAGCACAGAGCAGAAGCCTCTCAACTTCATTGACTGGGATTAGCTTTGGTTAGCTCAGTGGCTAACACACTGATATGTACTGTATATCTAACTTGAAAGTTGTGTCCTCTATCCCTCCACCGAACGTCGTTGCCTGCTCGCGCGGTTCGCTCTTTCATAGGTTAAATAATTTGAAAAAAAAAAAAATAATAATAATAAATAAAAAAATGATTTTTATATCGGAGTTGTCAGTCCGATATCCGATACGTAGATTTCGGCCATATTGGACCCGATACCGAAATTGTTTCGGATCGACCCCATCCCTACATGTGTTTCACATGTTATTATTAAATTAACGATTAAATGTCTTTCTTGTTTTCAGGTCATTCTTCCTCAGCCGGACCAACCGTCGTCTACAGCAGTGACTCATCCAACAGCACAACTTGTTCATTTTCTAAGGTGCCGTATTAAACCAGTTACTTACATTTTTTTTTTATATATTTCCACTTGCAGAATGATTCAGTGATTCTAATCATTATGCTTTTGCTTTGGAACAGAGGCTGAGGACTTTGAGTGACAAGTAAGTATGCGATCATTTGCAATGCTGGATGTTCTTTAGGTTTTAGCTTGTTTTCCTTCAGTGTTTTGTAACATCTGTGTAATTTTAGCAGCTATAATGACAGCCCAAATCATTATTTGTATAATATCACACTTCTGGCACCTTATAACTTCAGGTTGCAATTTCCAAAAAGTTACTGCTTAAGTGTGACGGATGTGCAGTATCCAAAATATCTGTCACTTAAGCTCAATTCGTGTGACAGCGTTTCATTTCTCAAACCTTCGTCAGCTGAAGCTCAAATAGACACACAACAACATTTAATAAAGGCTTGGGCTAGGCTATAGGTTCTCACTCAAAAATCGTCCAATTAGCGGACGGCAGTAACACTATTCTGTACGAATACAATTTCAGGTCAGTGAGCTCTTAAAACATATAAATATATACACACGTGTTACTGACCTTTTCAAATTGTAAACATACAGAGTAAATGTGAAAATATTCTAGGAAGTATCTCATAATGGAAATTATTATATATTTTTTTTTATCAGTCCAATATCATCAATGTATTCTATAGTTTGTTCAATATATATATATACAATACTATATAAAAACAGAAAAATAATCACAATAGGCCTATGGCAAAATTGTTCATAGCAGCAAGGAAAAAAATATTACAACAAAAAGAACACATTTTGTTTTACGGTGACATCTTTGCTTTAGTTCCTTTTGGTCCCAGCACTTTTCACGTTCCATAAACTGTTTATAAAATGTAAATTACAATTGTTATAACACCTGATCTCTCTCCTCTGTCACAGACCGGACGAGATGCCATCGAAGCGTAAACGTAATGGCCGGAAAAAGAACATTTTAAGTTCTACTTCTTCAGGTATGAAGAAGAAGAACACATGAGAGAATGTATCCTATGAGAGAATGTATCCTATGCAGGTTAAGCACGTTCATTTACAGATTGTTTTTTTTTTGTTCCTTCTTCCACAGACGATAATGAACCTAATTCAGAGATGGCAATGTTCGGCCCATTAGAGTTTGATTTAGAGGAAAGTGTAAACTGTGTTCCAGAGTCCCCAGTGAGTCTAACCTTTGATTATTCCTCAGTATCATCATAAAAGACAGAATGTTTTTAATAATCTGATTAATCTTTTTTTCTTTAATCCCTCACTTCTTGTGGACTGTGTCAGTTGATCAGGTGAGCTCCTCAAAAGTCTTATTTTTTTTTCACATAAATTAAGTAGATTTTTAGAATATATACAATGTATAAGCATTTTTGGACATTGGCGCCCTAAAAAGAAACACAGCTTAAATATGGTATAAAGCTATGTAACAGAACAGTTCTTCAAAACAAACTATAGCTGTTCAGGTATTGTTGTAGCTACTTACTTACTTATTTCCGTGGTATGTTATGTCATTTATTTTGGTGTTGATAACCACAAAACTAGTGATAAAACAACTGCTTTATTGACTTATAAACTGTAAACAAATCAATCTGCGAAAAATTTGATCATTGTTAAAGTCATTTAATCAAGAAATGTGAATTCTTTGCATTTTCTACTGCTTGGACTAAATGAGCACTATATTGACTGATCTACTGAAACTCAATCAAATTATCATTCTTGCAGTCCTATATGTTAGAGGAAAATTAAAACCAATATAACCACCAGAAACTGGCCTAAAACATTGTCACCATTTATTTAAAATGAAATCTTGCTTTTTATGACAGGACTGTTGTAAAATAACTGCATAGTGTCTCTCTTTTGTGTAATTTTATTTTTAATTTTTTTGACAATGTTCTTCACTCACAGAAAAGACAGTGAGAATCCCGAGAGGTCTCCCAAAGGAAATCCACTGGAGGATGTGACCAGAGATGAAACCAAAGATGATGAGGAAACATTTATATCAGTGAGTTGTTACACATTGTGGTCAAACGTGTTTTCCCATTCATAGCTTATGTTATACTCCATTGAGCATTTCAAGAGTTCTACTAATATTCAAACCACACAATCGAAATACTTTGCATATGTGATTAATTATATGTTGTATGTGTATATCACCAAAAGCAAGACTATCGACTCATTAGATACGTCCTGTGTTTCAGAGTCAGAAATACTTTATTGATCCCCGGGGGGAAATTTGGTTTGTTACAGTTGCTCCAATTTAGAATAGAAACAGGTGTAAAGAATATGTGCTTAAGGCCACAAGATTAAACCAACAATAAAAATCTAACAATATAAGAGTAAGAAGTGAATAATTAAGTTGGTATGAACATTGTTATACAATATGTACAAATGTAAATACTGGAAATAACTTTGTCAATGAGATATGTTATACATAATGTAAAATATTGACATCAGAAAAATGTTATGAATAGATATGGCACCATATCAATAATGCTATGTAATAATAATGTGTTCCTCTCAGGACGCTGAGTCAGAGAGTCTGCTGCGCCCTGTGCATATCTTCATGGAGTCAGAGTCGCTAGCGTCGCTCTCCACCATAACAATGACATCTTCCTGCATGACTTTGGTTGATGAGGTGGAGGTGGAAACCATAGAAGATGAAGGTGAAGTGTAATCAAACGTTACAAAAACTGGAACATTTGTTGCAGCAAAAAAAAGTTGCTTTTGAGATGATGATGATGCAAGAAATGTAAATAGTGCTTACATGCAACCCATGACTTTTTGAAGTTTCCTAATCACAGATTTGTAAACAATCACAAATGTAAAGTCTTATGTGCATTTCTACAAAGTGCACCTACGCATATTTTGGCCAGCGTCCCAAATTTACAAAACATATCAAATGGGTCAAGTTCAAAATTCATCCTAATGAATCAATGGCATTTGAATCCAATAATTTGATTCAAATCACATTTGTAAAAAATTAAATAAAGACAGTTAAAGTAGGCAGTTAAAAAAAAACGTTGTGACTGGTCATGCAAAGTTTTTTTTTTTGCAGTTGTAATGCTGCTACAGCTCACCGTACAGAGAGCATGTTGAAGGGTGGATGAGAGGACAATATATTTGTAAAAGCCTTTGAAATAAATAACTATACAGCCCTTGTCTCGGGGAAGGTGCCATACTTCCATGAAGTTTGCAAATTACTCAAAACTCAAACAGGAATTATATTGCTGGAAGTCTGTGATGTTAATGTAAACGTGTCTTTTTCTCAGCGCCTAGTCTGAGGCAGAGTCCTGATCTACAGACCGCTGGGCTCTGTGCACCTCAGCAGACCTCCACCGGCCCCCCTCACTCTCCAGACCAAAGCCAACCCTGCAGGATGACTGGCTCTCCTCTGTGCGCCCGCCCTACCATTCCCTCAGCTCTACCTCAAACCCTCTGCATACCCCTCATCCCCACGTCCACTGCCCTCGTCTCTGACCCCGCGCTTAGCATCGATTCTGCCAGCTTCTGGGAGGGCTGCAACGCGGCCGGATGCACACAGGCCATCTTCACCGATTTCATTCTAGAGATGAACCAACTGTCCAGCAGAATTCAGTCAAGCCGTGCCAGCCAGGAGGGTAAAAATAGAACTCACAAGTACAGTATCTCTGTCTCTCACATCATGTCTTAAACACTGGAATATTAAGACTTCTATCCTCTCAACACAGATTATGATCGTGCCCTGACTGTGATGGCAACTTCTGGGAAACTGGCAGAGCTTGTGGCCAAGCAACATAAAGGTGAACTGAACTGTGATTGGTCCCTCGGTTACACACTTTGACACTTTATACTAAAGGTGTAGTCAGCAATTTGGGAAAATGCTAACTTGTCAAAATTAGTTTTTTTGCAAAATCAGTGACTATCTCCTCACGATCCGCTACCTGTACATACTGTGAGCCTGCTGGAGAAAGAAACTAGTGTTAATTCACAGCCTAGACTCTGTAAACTGCCCCCTTTTGTTTACATACCATTTCTACAGAGCCTAGGCTGTGTATTTACACCAGATATTTTTTCAGTGCACACACAGTATGGACAGGTAGCGGATTGTGAGGAGGAGATATTCACTGATTTTGAGAAAATTGACTTCAACAACAACATTCTCCAGAATCGCTGACTCCACCTTTTTTAATATGTATAAACTGTAGCAGTTTGAAAAAGTAGTTTAGAGTGAGGAAAGTTGAGCCAGTGTAACGTTAGTTAACTATTTTCTTAAGGTTTATCCACAGATATGAATGTGATAATTTATTTCACAATTTGCTATTTAATATTGAACACTTTGGAGCTCCATAAAATACAGCTTTTACTTATGTATCATAATTTAAAAAAAAATTCTAACAGACAACGTATTGTTTTGACAGAGTTACAAAGGAAACAAATGGAGCTGCAAAAGGCAGCAGCAGCTATGGACAAGGTCGTCTCTGCACTGAAGAGCTGAGTCAGCAGCACCGATATGAACATGCATGGATCAGTGTTTACAGTTCTTTTTGTCAGCCGTGACTTGTTTTACACTGTTACACTTACTGACATGTTTAGCATTCCATACAAAATGTGTACTTCATAATAATTTTCATTGATTATGCCTTAAAATTTTAGAAGGGGCTGGATGTGGAAATATGCAACTGTACCAATAGTTGTCATTGGTAAATGTCATGTTTTTATAATGCGATCTCAGATTGCAGCCAATTATTACGATGCTTTCAGAAATCAATTGTAGAAGAAGTTAGAAAAGTCACACAGAACTGTGGTTATTGTGAAATGTATTCAATGCATTGTATTGAACTTGAGGTATTGGACAGACTTTTTTTCTGGAACATTTTCCAGATCCAATTAACCAAGTTTGCCAGAATATTTTAAATGTTAAGAATATGAGATTCTTTTGAAATGTTTTTTTGCACTGTAGTTTGTTCCTTTTCATCATGTTGAGCTGGGATGTATTGTTCCACTAACTCTTTCTTCTGGTTCTTATAATGGAAAGTTACATTTTTCTGCACACATTCCCAGAGTCCATTATTAAGCAAAGATGATTCATCTTTTGTTTTCTTGTTCATATATACTTTTATATTACTGTTACAGAGTCTTTACAATTTCATGAATGTTTGCATATATCAATCATTCAATCAACTAACCCCTGCCTCTAATAAACAGTGAATTAACTATTTTTACCAGTTGTGAAATATGCTGTATGTCAGGCTCTGAATTACTTAACATTACTTATTTATAAATTAACAAACCGCTTTAGATTACTTAACTATTCAAACACCAAACTGCAAATTGAAAAATTATCGCAAACCAAGTCAAGGCAGAACCTACAGTAATATCATCACCTCAGGATCTGTATCTCAGCCAAAATATCTGAAGACAGAATAACATTGGTATAAAAGATACAAAGCTGGCAGAACGAGATATGTTACTAAAAAGCTAACTGTAAGACCAAAGCATCCACCGCCCGCAACCAGGGCCCAAACTACGGAAAATGTCCTCAACTTAAGCTGTTTAAATTACCACAGTGGGACTATACAGATAATGGTATTATTATGTTATTGAGTTAATCACTGGTCAAATTAAATGATTGTCATTTCTCATATATTACTTTTATACATTCAAATATTCTCATTCAATAAGGTTAATTGCAATTTAGTATATATGAGTACATCTTTACAGAGAACACAAGAGCAAAGAGTAATTGTATTCATATGCTTGCAAAGGTAAAGACATTTTACTGGCACTTCATAACTTAATACTCTGTATCAATCAATAGACATAACAATCAACTTTTTTTTAAAGTAGAAATATTCTGCATAAAAATGACAAACATGGTATCAAAGCAGGAGTGCAGATGACACTATACTAAACTTCATAAATGTGAATACTGTAAAATACTGTTTTCAACATGTCCAGGCCGATACAATATAAGCTTTTACAAGGCCACATGCCTTATTGTAAACTGATTTTTTAATGGCTCCATACATTCGCTTCAACTTGCATCCAGGCAAGTTTAACTGCCATTCATGCAGAATAAATGTTGCTTTACATTTTTTTAAGCATTTTTATTCTATGGAGTTTTAGCTGCTCAAAGCAAAACTTGCCAACCTACGGAATCCACAAAAACAAATCTGTAACAGTTTAAGACCATATTAAAACAAATAAGCAGAAGATCCCACCCCAGCAATGCAACAGGAAAAGCCAAAAGGACTTAAAAACGCTGACTGGAATTTGACCTAAACAGGAATCAATAAAGCCTTGAATCTGTATTGATTTTTTAT
Source organism: Ammodytes marinus (assembly GCF_949987685.1). Lineage (NCBI taxonomy): Eukaryota > Metazoa > Chordata > Actinopteri > Uranoscopiformes > Ammodytidae > Ammodytes > Ammodytes marinus. Next base: position 21,929,087 of record NC_137216.1, read on the forward strand.
AAGTCTACCTCAACCTCCAAACTCAGACACACTCTTCTAGTAAAGAGGAAAAAAATCATATTCAAAAAGTTTCAAACAAGTGCAAACGCTAAAGAAGTAACTTGGTCATTTAAACAGAATAATATAAAAATATAAAGTGATATCAGGTAACTGGCAAGAATCTTTCAAGTTAATAGAAACAACAACTTGATATAGCGGTTCAGCTGCTGCTTTACACAATATGTGTAAATGATTCGGCAGTCAGGCACTGTGGCGAATTGCTACTGTAACTGGGTTGTGCTGTGTAATGATTTGACCATGATGATGATAAAGACTTGCTATGTGTGTGACCACTGGTAACTTGAGCCGACTGGGAGTGATAAAGTCCTTTGAGATTTCACTCCCGCTGTCAACCAAACGTCCTCTGTATTCTGTGATCACCTTAGATGGAGTGTTCAGTTTTTGAAAGCTCCGCAGCGACTGGCCCGACATATGAAATCTTTGAGCATGTTGCCGTCAATCTGCCAGAAAGCAGCGGTCTGGGTCACCTCCGTCAGGTGATTGACACAGAACTTGAAGCAAAACTCTTCCAGGTCCTGAATGAAAAAAACAAGGTAACACTTTCCAATAAGGCACACACAATTGTAGTAACTACTGCATTGTTATACATTACCTAAGGTACTACATAGGTTTTTTTTAAGTAACTAGGCCTACTACATAGTTACGCATTACCTACTACATATATATATATATATATTTTTTAGTAACTACGACATATTTTTGCATTACCTACTACATAGGTTTGTGTGCCCCAGCAACAGCCTGGAACTGGAACTTGGTTCCCATGGGTGGGAAAGGGGTATATGTAGTAGTTAATGCATAAGTATGTAGTAGTTACTAAAAAAAATCTAAATAAAAAAAAACAATGTAGTAGGTAATGAAAAACTAGTTACTAAAGAAAATGTATGTAAATATAAATAATAAAAGACAAATGCATAACTATATAGTAGTTACAACAAAAAAATGTAGTAGGTAATGCATAACTATGTAGTGGTTACTACAATTTTGTGTATCTTATTGTACAGTGTTACCCAAAACAAAAAACTTGTGATGTCACCTCATCTGGCTAATGATCTTCCTGCTAAATCACATTATGTCATATATGCTGCTCCCCCTCCACCCATCACCACTATGATCTCCAGGATATTCATCTCACCTGTTGGCTTTACTCCACACGGCGCCTAGACTCCCCAGTTCCTGTCCTATCTCTTATCTTCATATGGGCCTATGTTTAAGGGATAGGTGCACAATTTTTTCAAGTGTCTCTTAAAACAACAGTCAGCTGACCGTATGTAACTTGATACCAATTCTGCTTGCAGTAATCTTTCCTCCTGTTCCTACTGGCCGTTTATAAATTATACATTTTATAATGTGGTAATAATCAACCTTAATTTTTCAGAATGTCAAATCTTTATGTAGTTCACAGTTTTGTGTTTTGCACATTTATCATTTATCTAATAGACTATATGTTTTTTTTTCTTGTTTCATATTTTCACTTATTTGATAATTTTAATTCAAATCTTATTATTTATTTATTTGCAGTTTTTTTGTAGGCATGCCACTACCTTCTCGCCTTAAGTGTCATACACACTGAATGTCTTCCGTACCTGCATTTATTCTTTGATGCATCTGAGGGGATTTGTAGTGTACGGTCCAACAAATTAATCATATTTATATAAAAAATATATTCCTTCCCCAATGTATGTGATACGGGACAAATTGCAAAGTCCTCACTCTGTGCAAGAATGTATTCCAAATTGTATCTGCACACAATATGATAATATGTTTACAAATTCCCTGCTTGTAGTTTTTTTTTCTGGACAACTTAGTCATCTTGGTTTAGCTAACTTAGCTAAGTTTAGCTAACTGCTTGGTACTGTATATAAGTGTTGGATACACTTTGGAAGGACTTTGGATTTTGTCAGTTCAAACTATTTCAATGAACAAAAGAGCAGTGGACTATTTTCTTAAGAAGGACTTGGAAAAATTGTGAACCGATCCTTTAATGAAGATGACAAACACATGCCAGCTGATAGAGTGAGGGTGAAGACTGACCTCTGCATCGTAGCGCACAGCAGCAGACAGCAGGGAGAAAGCATTTTCAACTGTAATTCCCCTCTTTATAATGTGCTGACACAGACGTTTCAGGCGGTTCTCACAGTAGGACGTGGCCAGGTCCAGTAGCCCTGTCAAGGCAATGACACAGACATCAACACTGTGAGTATTAAACACAATGAAATGTCAGTAGAGATCAGGCTGTGACGCGCATGTGTGTGTGTGTGTGTGTGTGTGTGTGTGTGTGTGTGTGTGTGTGTGTGCGGGGTTCTGACCAATGGCGTCCTCGGGAGGCAACTCCACATTGTCCGTGTAAAGGAACTCTAGGAAGGAACGATACACCGGGTAGGAGAACTGGTCTATTTCAATCACCTCCTTCATGTCTTCATTCCAGTGGGACTGGAACATTGATCGGAAGTGTTCACACCTGTACCACATGAATAGAGATGTTGTTTTAATATTTCATGACTTAATATTCCATAGTATCATAACTTAAAAAGTGACAGCTGTGAGGTTAAGTCCCTGACCTGATTTTGAGAACTGCTTTGTGGACGTAGATATATTTGCCGTCAATGCAGAACTTGAGGTCGGCTGTCTCTGGGTTGTCAAACTCTTTCTTCAGGGACTGAGCCACGGTCAAGAAGTCATCGTGCTCTGGAGAGAGGAAACAACAATACGTGCGCACCACACACACACACACACACACACACACACACACACACACACACACACACACACACACACACACACACACACACACACACACACACACACACACACACACACACACCAAGCTAGCATTAGGGAAATAAAATGACTTGTATTTACAGGCGAAACAAAAAAGTCCTATAGTCATTTTGATAAGGTTTTATTTAACGTGTTCTTCAATGCAAATGTATGATGGTTGAATTCCATTTAGCTGCTTCAGTTTTAGGCTCCTGGTACTGTACGTGCTAGCTCACTGTCACAGCTTACTGGGGCTTTTTAAATAGAAACGAGCCATTGTTAATACTAATGGTAACTTCTGTTCCTCTCCTACTACAGACGTCAAAATGTCTGCTGTGAAAAATGCATAATGAAGAAATATTTATTAGTTTGAGTTTTAATGGAGAATGACTATACATGATTTACCACCTTGGTGGTGCCTTCAGGAATTATCCGACATCTGAAACGTTGGCGCATACAGATGTTTACGTTTGCAACGCCATTCCTCCATGACAATGGAGTGAGTTTAAGTAAACTCAGTGTTCACAGCGCTGACCAACCCATTTTAAGTTTTAGGTCACATGACTGAAGAACTGATTCAATTGTCATCAGGAACAGAAACCTTTTTTGGGTTATTTATTGGCAGCAAACATGATACTGTTCATGTCTTACCCATGGAAAGAAGCCTCCACATAACTGAGGGGGTGGCGAAGCAGGCAAAGACGTCATCGGTGCAGGTGAAGTGTGTGAGGTGAGGCAGCACTATAGACTGGCCCCTGCACTGGCCCCACATGTACACCTGCCCACTCTGGGTCTTAGCAGCTGATGTGTGCGTGGAGTGACAAGCAGCAATCTCCACAATCCTATCAAAGAAGACAAAAAATAGAGCATTGTATAAAACGGTAAGAAGAGGGTTTATCATTTGTGACAATAGCCGTGCTTACCTCTCTTTCTCAGTCATGATCTGAACTGGACTCAGCTGGTTGCTCTTGTTTCCGGTGCCTAGTTGTCCATATGTGTTGGCACCCCAAGCAAAGAGTAAGCCTTCGTCTGTTAGTGCCATAGAGTGGGCATAGCCCGAGACAATCTGGTAAGGAAAGAACATTTTTTGGAAATGAAAGACCTACAAGTTTTAAATTGATAAAGTTAATATTTAAAAAACAATTTTTAAGATGCTTAGTTGGTAAGATTGATACATCTATCTAAAAATGTGTCTAATGAAAGAACATTGATGACAATTTTGATCATTCAAGGAACACACATTTGCTGGATAAACTTTCCCGAATGTAATCTTTAATATTGTAAATGGAATACTAATGTGATGGAAGAGGTGAAGGTTGAAAACGTGGTTTAAGGGTTGTTATGAAGAGACCAAGTATTTGAGTATAAAGCTTTGAGTGAGTGTGTCATCTCACACCTGTTGAACACATAAACTCTGCAGAGCTACAAGGCGACAGGGAGTGAGCTGGTTGCCATTATTTCCAAGTCCCAGTTGTCCATTCCCGTTGTAGCCCCAACCGTACACCTGCAGAGACACGGAGAGAACTATATGTTGATGCGGCGGGATAATGGATAACATGGACATGGATAATGCAATGTGAAAAACCCCAGTATACAGTAAATGAAAAACAGTCACCTCTCCATTGTCCACCACAGCCAGAGACGAGGTCTGACCACACACGATATTGACCGCCACTTTGTTCTGCAGGCAGCTGGAAACTCTGCGGGGAGTGGGCTGGTTCGCTGTGGAGCCTGAACCCACCTGACCGCAGTTGTTGTAGCCCCATGCATAAACCTGGAAGAACGAAAAAAAGAGTGAAGACATAACATTCAAATGATAGAAGGAGAGCTCATTCAAAGCAGGGCATTTTATAATGTCCATGCATTTTCAAAATGATGACGAGTTAAATATCCCATAATTCTTCCTCCAAGACTAGGTTGTTTTCACACAAAAAATATTATTCATTCCCAAATGTGCCGTATGCTGCAAATTCTGTCACCAAACTCCCTAAGAGGAAGCTATTTATTGGCCCAAGAAAACTTTCTGGTTAGTTAAGTTTCATGGCTCCTGGTGGTAGCATCATATGCACTGTGTATACTTGCAAGTAATATCAATTTTATTTTCTAATTTGGCAAGAAAGTGACGTGTTTTTTTAACAACTCACACATCTCAATTTAACTCAACAAGATCTTCTTTTTGTGAATATCAACCACAGTGAAGAACACGACATTTGGATGTACCTGGGAACCAGCAGGATAACACCATGTGTTGCAGTGTGAAGCTGCCTATGTTTGCAGTAGTTTGCAGCATAATAGTGTCCTTAGGCTGGGCATGGTTGTTTTTAAGTTTTCAGCTAAGAAGGATAAACTACAGATGTGATTGGACTGAGGGCCCTGAGCTGGTCTGTGTAACTAAGCACTCCCTGAATCACCTTTATCTTTAGAAGTGGTTTGAAACAGATTTATTTTGCTGCAGCTATTTCACAGCAGACACACTCACTTCTCCTGTGTCGGTCAGAGCCATGGAGTGGTGAGAGCCACAGGCCACCTCTGTGACCTTCTTATTGAGCAGGTTGGCGGACACCAGCACAGGCGCCACCCCTTGGTTGGTCGTCCCGTTTCCCAGTTGGCTGTAACCATTGTGGCCCCAGGCAAAAAGCTCTCCATCTTAAAAATAACAAGGAGATAAATCATTCTGCAGCATTTAAAAAAAAAAAATCAAACTTTGAATATGGTTAGGATTAAAACATTTGTTGCAGCTGCTATACCCTCTGTGGCCAGCAGGACGTGAGGTCCGCTGCCATAGCTCAGGCTGACCACCTTCCTCCCGCTCAGAAAGTCCAGCTTCTTTGGTACGATAGTGCTCTGGCTGTCCCCCGTCCCCAGGCAGTTACTGCAGTTCAACCCAAACACATACACCTGTAGTGTGGAGAAAGAGAGTATAGGTACAGAATAGAGAGAGTGAGAGTGAGAGAGAGAGAGAGAGAGAGAGAGAGAGAGAGAGAGAGAGAGAGAGAGAGAGAGAGAGAGAGATCAAGTAATGTGGATCAGTGATAAGCAGGGCTAAGCAGGCAGCTACGGCCCCACTCAGTCGACTAGGTAACAGGTCACATTCCAGGCAACACAGGCATCATTAACACCAGCAGACAACACTGATAGGAGCTGCAGGTGTAGCTACTGTAGGTCTGCTGACACCAACCTTCACTCCTTTCACTCACACATACATACATCAGTACAGAACGGCTCTGATACAGAGAGCTGACGAGCAAAGGACAGGTGCACTGGCATACAAAGATAAAAAAAATAAACTTAAGGCTACCTAATGCATTTCTGAAGTAAACATATTAATTCTGACATAATATGCTGACATGCAAGATACAAGATACAGACATGTTCACTGACATGCTTTTCTGCAGCCTATTTTCACATTTCTATTGTGTTAAAGCTGCCCTACTTGATATTTTGGCCACTTGGGGGCAGCAAAACAAGCTGTGAAAAATATTCTTCAAGTTTAGCTGCAAAATGCTCCTAATTTTTTTTTTGTGAACGTTGTTTGTTTGCTGTTTGCAAAGTCTGGACAGTGCAAGGTTCTGAGACTGAAGCAAAACAATAAAGTTGCGAGGAGTAACGAAAATACATTTAAAAAGAATAAAGAGCTGAAAGACACCAAAATGCTCAGTGGAGCTGACGAGAATTGCAGTTGCATGACAATTTTTTGGCCCAAGAGCAATAGAGACTTCACAAGACAGCCCCTGGTAACCTCTACATCACCCTATCACAATACAGCAACTTTCCCAGAATGGAAATAAAGCAGTATGTCCTCTGTTTGTTGGACTACCTTCTTTGTAAGCAATTTTAATTTGTCTTATCAAAGTTTAATTTTAAACAGGCACAAAATGAAATTAATGGCTGCTTTTAAAAAGGTAGCAATCCAAAAACCCAACAAAAAGCAGCCTAAAACTTACAGTAAAATAGAGCTGGTTTGTAGTTTGATGGATAAAAGGTGCAAAACCAACAGCACCCTCTCTAACTATGAGTGAAGTAGCAGTTGACTTCTTAAAATGTAAACAATGACTTCCCCTTTAGCTTTGATTAAACGTGTTGTTCCCTCTGACCTCTCACCTCATCTTCCTTGGTGATGTAGATGGCCTCGTTGGCGGACGTTCCAAACACGCAGGTTTTGCGTATGGCGGAGAGGTCCTGGGACCCCATCAGGCTGAACAGGGGCCATTTGGTTACATCCACCATCATGCACTGGCTGGGAGTCCGTGTGGAGGGGGGGGGGGGGGGGGTTGGGGGCGGTGGAGGGATGGACCTCAACCCGACGGCAGGGCAGGGGACAGGGGCAGGGGGAAGGATCGGGTGGGGGCAGGAGAAGCTGCCAGTGCTGGGAAAATATACTTAGTCAGGAAGGATATAATAATTATTTGAGGCAATGCACTTCAAGGTGGAGTCAACGATTCTGGAAAAATGCATTGTTGTCAAAAATCCTTTTTTGTCAATATCATTGTCATTGCCGTGATCTCCTACCTGGGTATCAATGTAGGCTAAATAGCCTAGGCTCTGTGAACTGGTATGTCAACAAAGCGTTTGTAAACAAAGGGGGCCCACTGCAGCTGGCAACATGTGCGTTTACAGAGCCTAGGCTGTGTATTAACACTGTATTTTTTTTCCAGCACACGCACACACGGTACAGATAGGTTGTGGATCGCGTTTGTGGATCCAGAATTGCTGACTCCACGTTTAAACACAAAAATCTGAGTTGGGACAAGATTAACTTGATATTTACATATTAAGACAAGTTTTAAACTTGGGGAGGGAAGGCATTCTATAGCAAAGTCAAAACATTATTTCTTTTTAAAACTGTTTTAATTGGACAAACAGGCTTTAAAAACGTACAGAGATGGTTGGCTTAAATACGGAATAATACTAAGCGTGATCTAACCGAGAAGATTAGAGAGGAAGTGGGGTCATGTGGTGTAAAATTAGCTGAAACAGATCAGGGCCGGAATGTATAAAGCTCCCTCAGAGTAAAATTTGTCTACATGCATCAAAACAACCCAAAGAGAAACACACTTATTGTTTTGCCTCAGTCTTACAATTAACATAAAGGTAAGTGCCATGCATAGTATACACATTCCCAAGAGAGTTGACTTATTCTCAGCTAATTATTAAAAGGGAGAAGAGCTTTCATACCGCAGCTGGGAGGCACTAGCAGAATGCTGAGTTTCATGTACCAGGTAGAGGACATACTGTACAACCAGTATTTTGTATCTTTTTTTTCTTCAAAATCATAGTACAATGTTTGGGACCATTCATAATGACAAGGAGCAGTGGAAACATGTTCTGAGTGACCAATCCAACTTCCAGTGAGGGAAATATTAATGCTTCAGCTCACCAAGACATTTTTGGAGAATTGTATGTTTCCAACTTTGTGGGAACTGTTTGAGCAAGGCCCTTTTCTGTCCCTGCAGTTAAGTTCCCACAGACACACTCTTGTAGGAAGCGTAGAAACAGGGGGACAACCTCCATATTAATGCCTATATGGACTGAGAATAGGATGTCATAACAGTTCCTGTAACTGGCCCAATACTTTTGTCCGTAGTGCATTGGCCTACCCAACCAACATTTGTCATATGGAAACTGTAGCCTAAGTTTTAAATATGACTAAATCACAAATTAATTTTCAATCTGTGAGAATGTCACCTGATACATTATCTGGTTTAAGTCTTAATGTTCTGACTTCGATCATTCTTAGTAGACATTGTTGTAACTTTACAATAAAATGTAAACAAGAAAACAGCTGCTTAAAGGGTGGGATTTCTACAGTCACACACCATAGACATCTAGACATAAGTTTCAGTAAAACTAAAACAGCTCATGAAGGCTACCTAGAGCGCTTAACATCATTTCTTAGCTAACGGGTGTGTTAAAAGGTCAAGTCACAGATGTTTTTGATGTGTTGTTACAAATCATAATATCCCCTCCTCCACCTGTGTAACTAATGTGTTATATTAAACCTGCCACGCAAACACTTGGCTTGCCTTGCTCTTCTCCACTGGTACATTAAAGCAGTGAGCTGACAGCTGGCTAATGTGGGGCCATTGTTTATAAACGCATTATTCAGCAAACCGTCCAGCTGACACAACACAACGCGGCAAAGTGAACGGAGTCGGTACTAGACTGATCCGCTTGGAAAGTCAAACTAATCTGAGCTAGCTTTGTTTTTTTCAGCGGTCAACGATGTAGTCCGGAAGAAAGAAAAAAAACAGCTTCCAGTCACAGAAAAGTGTTATTAAACTCACCTTTTAGGGGATAGGTCTGTTTGTGGTGCCGTTAACGGTTCCTGCTGACAGCTTCACCATGACGCACGGGTCGGTATGTCTGCTGTTTTCACTTTCTGCACAAGCTACCACAGCCCTATGTCCATGACCACAGCACTCTACTGCTCTGACGCTTTATTTGCGGAAGTGAGGGATCGAGGGGGAAAACAACAATGTCACGTGATTAAAAGACTCAAATAATCGATTGCAGAATAGTGAGATGTATCTGTATCTCTGGATCCAGTACGTAGAGCTGTTCATTTTAAACGAGATAATTGTACTTTTTGGATGAAAAACGTATAATTCTAAGCTTTGTAGCCTATTTTTTCTTATTGTCTGGATGTTTGAATAAAAGCAGACTACAAAATGGCAATGTATTGAGTCCAAAGCTCCAGAAATCAACCCAGAACTCAGCATTATCTAGAGTTGACCAAGTTGTCATGGAATTGTAATTGAAGGACTTCTTTTTCTTAAAGTTTCAAACTTGTCCGTGTCAAATTCATCTTTTGAAGTGGAGATTCCGCAACAGGCCTGAAACCTTCAGAACATCTTACAAGGTGGACCTTGTGGTGCAATTGTTTTGTCAAGGGTTGTATTCATGAAAGTCCAATCTTTACTTTTTATTCCTTTGACAGATTACTATCCCGTTCCAGAAGTCTTGGTCATTTATTATATATTTTTATTTTTGAAATTGCACTGTGCAAGCATGACATCTTGATGAAAAAAAAAGGAAATGTATGTATCTATTAAAGTTGACATTGTATAAAGGTTCATCATAGCTACAGCATCTAATAATAAGGTAAACATGTAGACTGTACCATTTCTGTTTGTACACGTTGCATACCCCCTAGTAAACTAGGGGCCTGGATCATCTAGATCTGGGCAAAGCAGCGTTAATGTTCCACTTGGGGGCCCGTTATCTTATTTCGCTCATGTTTGTTAGAGGCTCCTGCAGGAGACCCACATCCAGTGTGTGCAGAGTCAGACTGAGTTAAACATTGCCCTCGAGTCGACGTGTGAACCAACACAAATACATGAGTTCAGTAAACAGAAGCTGGGGCACTTGCACACACAACAAACAAATATTTGTATGAGCTATTTTAATTGTCCAGTGTGAACTTGTTTTTTTTAGTCCTACACATCAAATCTGTCCTCTCCCTGAGTCTCCTGTGAAATAGGAGCCTGATAATTCACAAACATCAATACCTACAGGGACACAAATTGAGATCCATGAGAAGCAAAGGTCCTTCTCACCATTATCTTGCAATGAGTTGCTGAGTTTACAGGAGGAGTAGGAGCACTTGTGATTTATATTTGACTATATGGAGGTCAATTTGCTCTTACCTACGAATTCAGGAGCATAACAACTCTTGAGCCCAGGGGAAAATACATATTTATCCCTTCCGTTCTCTCTCTCTCACACACACACACATCCCTGTAAAAAAGTATTTTTCACATCCACTCACACAATTTCAATTTGACAGCTACTGTATGTGTGAATCACAACACTTGCAAGCACGGAGGATCCAACGGCTAAACAGCAAATTTATTTTGGTTAGGATCAGAAACACAGATCATGTCCTGAGGGTGAGATGACGGGGGAGATGATAATCAAAATCCCCGGAATTAAATATGGCAATGATGGTTTTTTGTGGTGTTTTTGGAGGGGAAGGTAGAATGAGTGGGGAGAGTAATGGTGTGTTACAATGTTCAGTGAATAAGATCGGAGGGGGGGCAGAAGTTACTCTCAACAGCAGAGAGCAGCATTGACCATTCCCATGGCAAACTCCAACAACAGGGAGAGCACACACGACTGCAGCCACATCTGATCTCCCCTTTCCAAAATGTTCTCAAAGTTGCTCAAAGAATCGTTTCTATTCAATAAAACCTTGTTTTAGTTGAAATGAAAAACAAAAGGCACAATGATTTTCAACTCATTCTTGTCTTTAATATGCACAAGAGTTGAAAGCATCAATGAGCCACCTTAAAGAGAGAGGAATTCAATCTAAAATTTATAAAAAGATATAAACAATCAGAGGCCAAAACGCTGTCTGTTGCTTTTTTTCTCCTATTATTTCATTTAAAACAACTTTTTTCATTTAGCAAGTAAAAATCTTGCAACAAACATAAGCTTGTATCCAATGCGGATACAAGGCAACAAAATTGTAAATCTTTAAAGTGGCTCGGTCTAGTCTGCTAGTTCATGACTGTACACCCTCTCTATAGTTTTGTTCAGTAATAAACAGCTAGTCCCCCCAAAAAAATAAAACAAAAAAACAAAGCCTTGGCTGCTCAAAACAACCCCCACCCAATATTTAAAAACCCAGTGTAACCCCCCCACCCCCGCTCTGACCCCCTCTCAGTAGTTAGCAGCCAACCAGGGGATCAGAAAAGTCTTCGAAGACCAGGGCTATAGGGTCGGGTTCACAAGTTTGACATGGTGAACCCTCACCGCAAGCCAACTGGGACATGGGACGGTACATTTTAAAACAGCCCGTCACCAATACGAAGAGAGACAGAGAGAAAATAAAACAGCCTGTTCCAATTTATCAGCATGTCATCACAATACATATGCAAGTCAAAACAATGAAACAAAAGAAATTTTGCTTAAAAAAAAAAAAAATCCCCAGCCATCTTTGACAGTAAGGTTATCGTCCATCCAATGACTGTCAGCTGCAGCAGCTTTGTACAGGCTTTATGTAAATATATTCATATAGACGGCAAGGAGAGATTACGCATCACTTTTTTTTTTTTCATATATTTTTTTTCTTTTTCTTACAAGTATTCAAATTGAGTGATGACATGTGACCTCTTCATCAAAAAGTAGTTTAGTTACTGTAAAGGTCAGGACCTGTACTCTTTATATATAAGTCTAGTCTTCAAGGAGTATAGGTGCCTTTCTGCAGGCGGACATCAATATGCCTCTCAGACGTGTGCATAAGACTGAAGAAAAAGAACAAAGTAAAAAGACAAATGGAAGCTCCGCAGACTCAACCAGGAGAAGCTGAAACATGAACCTAAAAAATATTTGTTTTTTTTTGAAGAGAGAATTTAAAAAAAAATATAAAAAAAAAAAGCTTAAGGTCGGATAAGCAAATTACGCCAATTTAAGCTCAACGTTTTACAACCCCCCCCCCCCCCTGCTTTTCCAAGTTTCACATTACAGGGGAGTCCAGAGCAAATAGTTCACTGCATGACAGGACATGACCGAACCCATGCTGCAGAGATGGATATCCTGTAGGGTGATAAACGCTACAGCTGACATGTTCCTCTTCTCTTAAGTCTCTGCACCTTCACCTAAAAAGGTGTTTACTCCCGTGACAGATGTCCACATCCGTTAAAAAATAAAAATAGTTGCAGCTCTGCTGAATCAGAAGCAGGCAGTTAGCAGGTCTTAACAGTTGAACTGGGGGACAAAAAGGAATTATGGCATTTTCTTCACATTTGATTATTATTTTTCTTTTAACAAGTTTGATAATTCAACAGAGGTCACGTTAAAAAAAATGAGTGACGTCATTGAGTCCTGTCAGTCAGTTTTTGCCACGGAGTCCTCTTTCTGCCTCGGAGCCCTTTCTCCCCTCCACCAGTGGGAGTCCGTGGTTAGTCATGGCTTAGCTCTGGGATTAACTCTTTAAAGTGGGTGAGAACAGTGTTATTGGGGTGCCCGGCCATCGGGGAATCTGAGTGACTATAGGTAGGCTGATGTGTGTGTACTTTGTAACGCCAGTGTGCGTGTGCGCTTGGGTGACGTAACACCAGAGGACAATCCAGGGGAGGGAAAGCACAAAAAATAAACCACAAACAAACAGCAGTATTTCTTTCCCCATAAGTGATATGACTTCTAACAGAAGTATGCACACAAATTCTAAGTGTCAAAAACTGTGTGTGTGTGTGTGTGTGTGTTTGTGTGTATATATATGTGTTTGTGTAAAATGTGCTTGTGTTTTAGTCATTATGAAGAATTGACATTTGGCAAATAAATCTTGCCATCGAAGGCTTTTTTCCCTCCTTCTAGTATTATCTGTGTGTGATATTGAGAAGCAATGGCAGAGACGGTTGACAATCCTCAGGGTAGCAAGTTGCCAGATGTTGATGTTGCCTTGTTCAATGACCATTAGTGCTTATGTAGGATCGCTGTGTTTCGGTGAAGGACGACCACTCAAGAAAAAAAAAGAAGAAGAAAAACAAAACACCCCGCAGTGCAGAGGGTAGGGGTGGGTAAATCCTTCAGTGGTGAGTTTCCATGTTGAAGTGATGCTAAGTAAATCCTTCGGTACCAGGTTGCCAGGTTTGGAGGAGAGATGGATGAATGTCTGGGGTGATTACAGAGTAACCCGTGCAGCTGGTTTAAACCAAACATCCTGGCCTTTTAGAAATTGAACTCCTTCGTTTGCATGTTGGAAGCTGGATCAAAGTTGAAGGTCCCCCCTTGAGTGGTGTCCGGGATCAGGCTGGGATCTTCGTCAATCTGGAAAAGGGACAGATTTGGTGAGTTCACAGCGGACAAAAAATAAAATGAATAAATAAATAATAATTAAATGAATAAATAATTATGATAAAGGACATTTTGAGGTGGAAATAACTGGTGGAAAACTTACATCATCCCCTGAAAAGTACTGATCAATAATCTCAAAGGCTAGTTTGTAGATATCCTCATTCTCGTGCTGCTGCAGATTTTCTATCTTCTCCAAACCTGGAAAATCAAAACAGTGACAAACATAAAATGTCTCATTATGTAACAAAAGTAACAAAGGGAACTGAATCCAATACATTTTTTTAACATGCACTTTTGCTAGATAACAATAAAGAAAATACTATTAAAAAGAAAATCTTACAACTTGTCATTAGGGAGAAAAACAATCCCAAAATAAAAACAGCTCACATTTATGGAGAGGACAAATACTAAATGCAGAGAGCAGAATAAGGACAAAAAGGCAAGGAAACAATTGGCCACAATCAAGCCAGACACAGACCTCCACACTCTTCTATGATCTCAGCGATAGTGCTGGCTTCATCTCCGGCCATGATGAGGATGTTCTTCAGGCCGTCCAGAACCACCTGCACCACCTGGGAGTCCTTCACTGACAGCAGGCTACAGAACGGAGGGATGACATTCTGCTCCACCAGGAACTCCACCTACACGCACACACATAACGCAGCGATACTTGATTACAACATAGGAACATGGTTATAAGAGTGAAACACCTTTCATATCTCAACAAGTCAAAATAGCCTAGTTTCATCCTTTAATAATGGGACAGTTCTGCTTATTGTAAAGTGTGAAATGGTGAGGTAAACGATTTACTTTTGAAAAAAAAAGTAGGAATATTTCTGCAGTTCAATAAAAACCCTTATATATTGAATACATTTTTTTTTTAAATTAAATCAACCCTGATAGCAATACAATTATTTTAAACAAATGTCTTGTTCTCCAGCTCACCTGGTCTTTTCTCCCACTGATGGTGAGGTTGCTGATGGCCCAAGCTGCCTCCTTCTGAGTGCCAAAGTCACCCTGTAGAGAGACAGGCTGTCACTGAGATGTCGACATAGCAGGTCATTTCTAAAACAAGCATTATGCCAAGGCATGCTGAAAATCCAGGTCACGCTTTGCATTCGGCGTTTAATTCATTTGTCGAGAGCTGCGTTACTCCGACCTTAACCCCTTCTCTGGTTACAAAACAAGTGTGCCACTGAAGATTCATGCAAAGATTAACCACATTTATAAATCTGTTGAAAACATTTTAAATAAATGATGTACATAAAGAATGGAGAATAAATATATAAAAGTATAGTGAATGTATTTCTTGTTCTTCCACAATGCACAAACCTTAGCCAGTTGGTGAATGATCATAGGAATCAGGCCAGCATCGATCACAGCCTGGACCTGCTGCTGGTTCCCAGCTGTAATGTTGGACAGGAACCAGACTGCTTCCTACAAACAGACCAATAACAAATGCTCAAAACTGGCACCACATCTCCCACATACATATGGGTATTCTTCCAAAACCCCATGAATGACTCTTCCACTGCGAGAGCTTTTCCTCACTGGGTCAGTAAACAGGGGATAGAGCAGATGATTGGCCTTCCAAATAGCTTCCATAATAACCTGGTGTAAACCTCCACTTCAATCTTTTACACTTTTTGTGCACATACATCTGGCTTCAGCTCTAAGGCATGACTTACAACAAAGGCTAATGTGAGATGGGTGTTTGTTCACGCTCATGGTGAGTATGTGTGCTTTGAAAAGAAACCAATAGATAGTATATTTTTCCATTAAAAAGAAATTAGAAAAAAATTAAATAATATGTATTGTATGCTCAAAGATGTAAGACAATACATTCAGTGACAAACCTGTTCCTGATATATTATCCTTCCTGACAGTGAAATGGATGACTCTCATAAAAAGGTCATGAACTTAACTGCAGTTTGCAAGGCACGCACACATCTTGTTCATATTTGCTCGCCAAGCCATAAGAAACTGCCAGACTTTAAAAAAAAAAAAAAAACACAAAAAAAAAAAACACAACTACATTAAAAGGTTGTGGTACCTTGTTGATCTTTTCTTTAGGGTGTGTGAGCAGGTTGGGAAAGTGTGAAAGGACGTCGCAGTTGAGCACAACCTGCGTCTGCTCATCCGTCCCTGTCACGATGTTACCCACTGCCCTCAGAGCTGCCGTCTGCAGGGTGGAGAAAAAAGGAGAGCGAAAAATGTATTAATTAAATGGCATTACTAATTCATTAAGACTAATACTTTTACTGTCATCTCACTGTAGACGTGTGTCCCGAGCTCAATAAAGCCATCGATAAAATAAAGTCTCACCTGAACTTTGACCTCCTGATGACTGAGGAGAGGCACAAGAAATGGAACGACTCCAGAATCAATGACCATTTGAATTTGCTCGTTGCCCCCGTCTGTCAGGTAGGACAGGGCCCACACTGTGTCTACTAGGATCTAAAAAAAAAACAGACACATGAAACTGGTGAGGCTGTGTACAGTAATTATGCTGAAAAGGGCATGCCAACAGCACAAGAAACAAGAGATTTTTACTTAACTCTGATACTTACATTTATATCGGTGTGATATATTAGCACACAGAGGGCGGGCAAAATCTGCAAGGAAAGAAAAGTGGGTCGTGAATGAGTTGGATGTTGGCAGAGTAATAGATAGATAGATAGATGGATGGAAGAAACAGGGCAGACTGCAGGAGACAAAGAAGCTTTTTACTTTGTAGATAGAAATTCCCCTGGGCGACGAGGCTGATTTGGCTAGTGAAAAGGGGCTTTAGAAACTATGTGTGTGACTCAGCCTGAAGTGACACGGTCAACTGCGAAGAAACATCCATCTGTCTGGCAAACACACACACACGCACGCGCACAAACACACACCCACCTCTTGCACAGTCTCCATGGGCGGTGGTGGATCCTTGTTGCGGCAGAGGTTGACAATGACCCAGGTTACATTGCGGAGGAAGGTGATAGGGATTGATGGGTTGATGAAAGAAAGCAGGGGCTTGACCACGCCCAGGGAGATGACGTAATCCCTGCACTGTGGACCGTCACCTGGGTAGGAAGGGGGCAGGTCAACATAACTCTTAAAACTTGCTTACACACATTACATATACACACACATACTTTTTCAATTAGAGGACACTGCTTACCTATAATGTTTCCTAAAGCCCATACAGCCTGTTCACATACGTTCTGGTGGGGAGAGTGCAGCAGTCGCAGGAACAGGGGCACTGCATCTGGACACATAAAAAGAAAAAGTTCTGGTCACAACTCCTGAATAAAATAGTATCAACAAATGTAATAACTCAAGGAATTGGTATAAGGAAACATATATTGACGCCTCTTGGCAGTCAAACGATTGCAAAGTAAAAATGCCCATTTGAAGACACAAAACTAAAGAGGTACACGTTAAGCTAATTAAATATATATACATTTTACCCAATTAAACCTCTTCTCTGTAATGTGGGACATTTACAGACAGTGCTTGATTGACATTTCCCGTTAGTTTTAGTCACACCTCTTCAGCGGGATAACTAACTTTATCTTAGTTACTGGTTAAGTTTTGGTAACTGCATTCAATTCCAAGAATCTACAAACAAAACGTCCAACTAAAGTGCAATCTGATCAGCCAGAATAAACGCAAATAGCTGTGTGACGGTTCAAGATAATCAGCCTTCAGATAGTATGTGGATATGGTAGATGTAGATGTTGATGCAGTCATGTGAATACTTTGGGTTTATTAGCTTTGTCATAACCAAACAATTTGAAAAATTATGCTCGTCTATAAACTCATTTTAAATTCAAATGATTCTTCTTTTCCAAAAACAACAACAACAATATAATATAATAATAAGAATTTGTTTAAAATAAATGTTAAGCTATTAGGAATGTTTTAAAGATATCAAATATAACAATATTCAAACGCCTATTTGCGGTCTTAAAATCTTAACTAGGGTGTGTTTAGATAAGTGACATTCCTCCATTGTAAGCTAACTTGTGCCATCTCTTTAAGAGCTGAATGACATGAATGGGGGATCATGGTTATCACTCTCTCCAGTCATGTTGGCTTTATTTCAAAATAAGACTGCACTGTTATCTAGTAAAAACATAATCTCGCAAAAAACAGCCGACTGCCTCATTGAGTGAATAAATAAATAAATAAATATGTTAGCTGGGCAGATTGCAGACAGTACACAAACACAGACTGCAGGGGGAAGACAGAATGTCGGGTCAACTTACTGGATTTAACCACAGCCTGAGTCTGTGCTGACGTCCCAGAGGCAATGTTGGTCAGAGCCCAGGCTGCCTCAAACTGAAGAGAGGGGCTGTAGGACAAACAAAGAAAAAAAAAATGTAAAAGACATAACGAAAGCCAATTCATTTTCCACCGTGCAGTGGGGCTGAGACTGGGGTCTAATAATAATGATAAATGTTGATGTAAAACACTTCCAGAGTTACTAGATGATATGTTCCATTTTTTTCCATGGCCTGTTTTTTTATTTCCCTCTAGCACCTCTCAGTGCTAAAAGGGCTTTTCAGAGAAATGCAACTCAAAGCTTATTTATTTGCTACAATGGAGCCATGGTCAAAAAGGAAGTCTATGGCGAAAATGATATATAAAAATAAAATAAAAATTATGCAACAAAATAGAAGGAAAAAATCACACAGTGGCAAGTGATCCTCACACCACCCACCAGCCAAATGCTAGTAAATCAAAAGGTAGTAAGTCTGTCTACACCACTAAATATTTAAATCAGTGAGCCAACCATCGATTCCAATTGGTTTCTAAAGCTTTAGCCGGGATGTCAAACAGGAAATGGGGTGAGATGCTATTTATGATGCAACCAGGCACTTTAGTTGCCTATGGACAGACTAGTTTAATTTTCTTCTCCTCTCAGGGATTCACAATTTTAAATCTGAAGGTGTCTATTCTTGTTCATGTGAAAGTTGCTCATTTCCATTCTGTACATTGCATTGGGATCTTGTAGCTCATTGTCATCAGGCTGAGCTGACTGGCTTCCTGCCATAATGCTATGGCAACATAGAAGACAATTATCTTCTCTTTATGAGGGAACATGGGTTATACTACATTCTGCACATAATCGAAAAATAGCAAACATTTTCAATATAAGATGGGTTTGGATGTTAACATGACGCTGTCTGTTGTTGGTTTCCATGGTTAAATCCTTGACAACGTCTCTCTTTCAAGATGTTCCACCCCAACTATTCAGTATCCCCCCTCAGTGAACATAAGGTCCTGGGAATTTGGGAACTCCGAGAGGCAGGAATGCCGTTATATTTGGCTTGGCCTGGACTGAGAGGACCAGCCAACTGTCCTGCATACCTCCACACACTCTCACATGTAGCCGCAGTGTGCGACACTGACGTGCGTGCGTGCACACACACACACACACACACACGCACATGCACACACACACACACACGATGTAGCACTGTCAGTAATCCATCACAGCAATCTGCAGTCTTAACGGCATAACACTCAGTTAATTGCGACAGATGAAAATAACACTGAAGACAAACACACTGAGTTGTGGGAGCAGACTTACTTGTCGTCCCTTTCCAGGCATTTGACTAAAATGGGCAAGATGCCAGACTTTATCAAGTCGTCGATGGGAGGGTTTCTGTCACTCGAGAGCAGTTTCCTGATTAGGCAAGAAAGAAAAAAAAATCAAATATTCCATAGTGCACATATACAGACGGCAGCTGTTTTTGTATGTCAGTCACTCACCTTGCTGCCTGTACAGCACTGAGCTGGATGACTGCATTATCACTGACAGCATTCTGTAGAGACAAATAGCAAAGGCCATTAAAAAAAAGTTAGCACAGAATGATTTAGCAACAGTTTAAGAGCTATTTCTGGTGCATATGATTGAAGGCTTGACAAGGAATGATGTGAGCCATTACCTGTAAGATGGCTTCAAGCGTAACATTTTGCTGCACAAAGAGAAAAATAATCATGATTAGCACACTATCGTTGAAGATAAACGACAACCACCAACTGCAAACCTGGGAAAACAGTGCTTTTCCCTTATGTCACAAGAAGTCTTTTCTTTTCATTTTATCTGATGCTGCGCAGATATTATTTCCACAATGTAGAATGAAGGTTGTATGATTGATTCAATTTATAATACATGAACAGATGTGAGGTTGGTGTTAATCATTTTGCAGTAAAACAAAGCACTGAAAAATAGCAACTTAACTTACCCTTGACTTACAACATCTCATTTAGTCTATATTGTGACTTAGACAATTGCATCTTGGTGCCTGGCTTAATAAAAGTATAATGCGGAATATGCAAAATGTCTGGTGGCTTTCAACTGCAACGGATGAAGGGATTTACAATGAGCTGCACCCTTATCCTTTCCCTGGAGGGTCTTTGCTTGTGCCTTTGAACATCGTATAGGGCTGAAAGTAGATAGCAGGGACTTCCCACCAAGATCACGTGTTTGAGAATCAGGGTCAAGTGATATTTTTGATTATCTGCCAATATTTGAATGCCAATGCCTCTCTACACAATCGTATTACTGTACTGGCACTACACATGTAAAACCTAAACATTATGACAATGACAGCACAAGCTTTCAATCACAGCTCCCATCAGACTATGACCGTGCTAAATATAAAGAGGTGCCAATAACGTTGCATGGACCAGTTTGATTGTCTCTGTAGATATTTGTAATTGAGGTCAATGGTATTTTGGTTGTAGTGTTTAAAGCAAGGGATATTATGTTTAAAAGACACTTAACAGAAACTGTTGTTTGTCGCAAAAAAAAAATAGTAAAAAATTGTCCTCATTTCTCAGAATCATTTTTTGCAGACAAAATGTAAATTATTACATAACACATCATTATCCTGAGAAACTAAAACTTTACTTTCTTAAAAGATGCATTGATGTAGAGTTATTTTTCCATTGACAGGCCAGGTATAAACAACCAAGAGCAAAAGACCTAGCTGAACTACACATCCTGTAGCTTATATGGAGCATCTCCAAATAAAGAGGTAAACCTAATCTGCTGAGGAAGAATGTGCGATATGCACCAAAACAGCCACTAACTATATCAAGATTCCAATATCAAGAAATACACTTTTAACCTTCAATTAAAGAGAAAATATGTTTTAGTCTGGGTGGCCTGGCATTGACTTCAATCTATTTGCAATTTAGATGTTTTTTTTTTTTTTTTATTATTATTATTATTTGGGAGGAAATCCCTTTAAAACCACATTGAATACACTGCTCACCTAACATCAACCCTTCTGACCCGTTATCTAGACAGTCCAGTCTCACTACATCTATCTCTTGCTCAAGTACGCAGCCACACACACACACACACACAGTCACACACACAAACTTACTCCTTTGAAGTCTGAGTCGACATCAGAATCTTCCAGACTTTCCTCCTGAGGGACATTTCTCTTCTTCAGTAGATGTTCGTCTCGTTTGTTCTGACAAGAAGAAGAAGAAGAAAAAAAAAAGATGATGAGCAATGAGGGAAGGGGGATGAAAGTGTTTATTAATGCATTTAGAACTTCTTTAAAAAGTAGCACAGAATCTAGGCGTACATCAAAAAATCATTTTCCAAAACTTGAATTTTTCTAGATTATAGCCAAATCCCAGAAATCCAACCTGCAGGATAGTTCATGAAAGCAAACACAACTTATCTTTGAAGGACACTGAACCTTGACACACTCTGCAAGCCCTCTGTAAGCATTCATGTAGCGTGGAAATACTGCCCCACACGTCTCATTAATTTGCAGGGCATGTGAGTCAGTGGTAGGAGGAGATTCCCTTGCCCTACATTCCCGGGGCATCGTGCTGCTGTGCGTCACCAATGACTAATCAGCTAGTGCAGTGCTGCTGCTCTGGTCCAGCTAAATTTTAATGTGCTAAACTTGAGAACACCTCAGCACTGCACTGCAAAGCAATGACATTCTCAGTTTTTTTAAGCATCACTACATGTGCCAGTGCTCTCCTGCTGATGGCTCTGCCTCTTCTACATGCCTGTTTAACAGATTTCTCAGATATAAGTTTGGCCGGCCCCTGTACCAAATCATCACTTTGCAAATTAAAAAAATCGGCCCACTATCTAAATGCTAATCAAAATATGTTTACATGTAGCAATTTTTGTTCACCGAGTCAATTTTGTCAACAAAAATATTTTTTTTAAAGAGCAAATACTTAGCAATCGTTCATTTTCATTTCTATAATTTTGTCTTTAATTTGTGTTTTAATAAAAGTGCACCTATGCACCTACGTCCGCAGTGCAGCCCCCCGTCTCTGATGGTAATGGGATTTTCTAACCATTACAAAATATAGGACTGACTTGAGCTCAATATTGGTATCAAAAAGTCTGTAGTTGGGGGCGCCTTTAGCTCAGTTGGTAAGGCGTCCCCTCCATGGGCCTCGGCCAGCAGCGGACCCGGGTTTGATTCCAGCAAACCGTTCTCTGCATGTCACTCCCCTCTCTGCCCCATTTCAACTCTGTCTCTACACTATCAATAAAGCATAAAAATGCCAAAAAATATCTTAAAAAAAAAAAAAAAAAAAAAAAAAAGTCTAGTTATTTACTCAGACCACAGCTAGCATGGTTTTTTCACATATTTTAATGGGATGTCTATATGTATCTTATGCACCATCAAATCTATTTGGACAGTGCCTCCATAAAGTGCCTGCAACAGGACAATTATCCAAAAATATCTTAAAAGCACATTCCCACTTTGTTCATGTGTTTTGGCAACATAAAGATAGACGATAGAACCACATCTAATTAACGGTAGCTCCTCTTTTTTTTCCAATCCCATCTCCGTTTTGGAACAGTGGGAGTGCAGCAAATAAACAAAAACTTCAGTTTGGTACAACAACAAACAAAAAAATCGATCCTCATCCAACTTTTGTTGCAACTCAAAATAATTTTGCAATTAAGTTGCTCATACTGAAAACCTGTTTGTGCTAATTGTACCTTGCCTGTAATGTCATAATACAATCACATTCTGTCCTTTATAGGCAATTTAGATTAATACCCCCATTATAATAAAAAACTTCTTCAACAACTTCATTAGCGTTCTTAGGGTTATAACAATGCAATTTTAATCTAAAACTAAGTTTTCTTGGAAAACTTAATCAGTTGTAGCAGATTCATCTTAAAGCAGCTACGAGTAACATTTAAATATATTTTAAACAGCCCCATGTTTCCTCTGATAATCATAAATTACCTTTAACAGCAAACGAGACCATCAGTGCAAAGAAAGACGTTTTTATATCGTTTTTATTACTGCGTTTGGTCTGGTCGCACACCCAGTCCGATTTTCGGTTCGCGCATTCAGGCTCTATGGTCACATATCCGTATTGGTCGCAGATTTCAGAGTAGACGATGAAATGTGTGCGAGTGTGTGTATACAGATGATGCAGCTTCTCTCACCTTTCTCAACTCAACCGTCACCTCATTTCGATGTCTTCGCATAGTCTGTAACAAAGGAACAAAAAGAATGACAATTAATGAATATACATTGACTGTGTTTGCATTTTGACATTTTTGACAAATTCAACTATTTACCGCATTGGCAAATATACATTGTAGCAGTTTACAATGATAACATAATGGACCTTATTCATCTAAATATTGGGAGCAAAAGATATGAAATTCTATGTTTCCTATAAGATTACGTATCTCATAAGTAAAATAAATTTCATTTTGGGATCTTAAAACCATTTCAATTGACACAACATGGGGCTAGCAGATGACGTTTATTTTTCAATAAAAAAAGGCAATAGATCTGTTACTGAAAACAACAATATATGAACACAAGTCAAAAAAAGCACAAGTGAAGAAAGACAGTTTGCTTTACAAAATGCAGGATTTGTGGCCGTTGAGTTTGGAGTTGATCCTGAACCGTTTGAGATGGTCTCAGATCTTGTGACCGTATGAAGAGGTTCATGTTGCCTTCCTAAATAGCCTCTTACATAATCTGGGACAGTCATAACTCAGATAGGTGTCTCCCAACCACTGCAAAACAACAATAATGCCGCTACTTTGAGCCAAACGAAAATATCCCTCGACAGACCAGCAGAACATTAAAATACGATAGTGCGTGTGTCAAGAGAAATCTAGCCCAATACACTTAAATTGGCTTCATTTGCCTTAATATGTTGGTTGGTGTATAGAAAATATGAATTGATCCTAAAAGATATATATGTATAACTAAACTGTAGGAGCCAATAGAGACACCATGCTATAAAAAAGAAGAAGAAAAACAGACTGTGAAACCTGGAATTCTGAATCTGCCTGGCAAAATATATTTACTATTTTGGGGGAAAACAATGTAAAACCATAAGCACATTCTCTATAGAATATATAGGAACACAGAGGGGGAATTTCAACCAGCAGCATGTGAGACTTTAATGCTTTGCCGGTAAAAGCTGTTCCTAATGATGGCAGAAAGAAATTTTACAATTTGTTATGCTTGACCTACATAAATAAAACCAATACGGGCATTTCCTCTTTTTCTTCCCTTCTGTAGTCTGAGTCATCCAACTCAAATTGAAGACAAGGCTCTTAGGAGGACCCAGGTCAGACAACCAAGATGCCTGAAATAGCATCAGGAATGCAATTGGCAAGGTCTTGTCTGTCATAGTAGCCATGTGCTTGTCACACCGACTCCAAGTTTCAAAACAACCACCTATAGGTCATCAATCTGGGCTTTTAGGCAGTTGATGGTGAATAACCAATCCCTGATGGACTTTGAAGGGCCATTTATGCGCGCACACACACACACACACACACACACACACACACACACACACACACACACACACACACACACACACACACACACACACACACAACACACACAACACACACAACACACACAACACACACACACACACACACACACACACACACACACACACACACACACACACACACACTACATGATTGTTAAACCCAGAAAGTTGAAAATACACATTAACAAAACCTAAACCAGACGATATGTGACAGTAACATCTTTCTTTGGTTGACCACTGTTTGCTCTTGTCCTGACTTGTCTGAACACAGTCTTTGCCAAATGGTTTGGTCATCAAGTCAACAGAGCATTACAGACAAATGCTGCCCCACAGAGATTTAAAATTAGACTGGTTAGCTGAATGATGCTGCAATACCCAGAGAGTTTTAGGACACATAGTACACTGGTGATGTTTTCTAGAATATGTGACTTGCCAATGAAGTAACCACAATCATCCTTCACATTTACATAGCACTGCTATCTTGGAAATCGTTTAAGAGTAATATGACACATGCCACATTTTGAGAGGTGGCATTACAGCGTTAGACCATTAACAATAGTACTATTCGCTCAATGATGAACATAGTATTCGCCAAAAGGCTTGGTGATCATGTGAATACAGCATCACAGACAATGCTGTCAGAGAGATTTATAATTAGACCTGTAAGCTGAATGATGCTGCAATACTCAAGAGTTTTAGACTGTATAAGCCTGTAGGACATGGCATACTGGTGGGTGTTTTCTTGAATATATGACTTGCCAATAAGGCAACCACAATTATCCTTCACATGTATGTT
This sequence comes from Ammodytes marinus, assembly GCF_949987685.1. Taxonomy (NCBI): domain Eukaryota; kingdom Metazoa; phylum Chordata; class Actinopteri; order Uranoscopiformes; family Ammodytidae; genus Ammodytes; species Ammodytes marinus. The sequence continues at coordinate 21,954,315 of NC_137216.1, forward strand.
AATATGAAAATGTCCGAGTGGGAAAAACGTCTAGGTTTATCTATTACGAAATGTGACCAGCTACAATAGTGCTAGCCTGCTCAATGTTATCCAAGTCTAACATGCCTATTTCTCACCGATGGATAATAATCAAGAAGTTCATTCGTTGGCTTAATTAGTATTACATGTGTCGTTTTTCACCTCAACCATTCAGCTAAGTGTTTAGTGGCTTAGCTAGCGGCTCACCTGGCTTGACACGCTAGCTATTCGCTTGACAACGTTAGCAGGCTAACAAGGAGGGGCAATGTTTGGTTAGGGTGGATTAGGTGTGGACCGACCATGAAATTTAATCCAAAGCGATATATTTTTCATCATCACAAATACGCAAGTTACCAATGATGTTATTTAAGGCCAGCTGGCTGTGAAGCGGAGCAAGTGTCAGGATTACCGGCCTGGCCCGGTGTCCATCCCGATAGCTAGTTAACGTTAGCCGGCAGTGACAGCTACACAGCCTGCCCTTAATTCCCCCTATTCCAACGGTCCAACTGTGATGTTACTCACTCTTACAAACATCAATTACTAAATATCTTCAGACCATATGTGTTAACTGGATAACAGCCGCGGGCGTTGATTAATATGGAAATACACCGCTAACAAGATAGGCCAATAGGCACTTTTGATGGCGAACACTTCACGATAGCTAGGTAGCTAGCTGGATGGCATCAGGCTCACCCCCTAACGAGGCCCAAACACTGTGGGTTATTTTACGTAAAACTAATTACAACCGCGTTATACAGACTCGCATTTGTTGTCAGCTCACCTCGACATCGCGTCCCTTGTTTTTAAAGCTCTTGATGCGGTGGTTTTCCAAGCCGGCGTTTTCTGCCATGGCTGTATGGTGTTTAGCTATTACTCCGGCTTTCGGGATCTCCTCGGTGAAAGACGAGGCACGGCAGCTCCTGTGCTGCTGCTGCTCCAGAGAGGGGGAGGACAGTAGGACGTAACAGATCGCAGAGTGAGAGGAGGAGTTAATGCATACAAGCCTCCTGCAAGGGCTGCCCTGGTTTCCAATGCTTTCTCGACGCAGTCTGATATAAATATTAATAATACATTCTCCTAGTCCGACTCACTGGCTAAAGCAGACATATTTAAAGGTGATCTAAGTTTCAGGGGAGGAGGGGATCCGTTTACATTTACAAAACATATTTCTATACCCTACATGGAATTCTTAGTATTGAATAAATCTATCATAAATCAAAACAAAATAATTGAGACAAAACTGTGGGCCCTGCTGATGTAAAAAAAAAAAAAAAAAACACAACAGTGCTTTTCTAACTTCAGTGTTCCAAGGATCCAATTGTCCTGTAGGGAGTTTGTTTTTTCAGCTATAAGAATAACCCTTAGAAAATGTTCACTTCTCTGAAACATCTAAAGTTACATAGTGCACCTCTATACATCAAAAAAGCTGTGCGGCACCAGCACATCTGTCATTTTTGTGAGAAATTGTGAAGATCTGCAATTTGACAACCTAGTATAAAATATGACAGGACTCCAGGAGTATGCATCCAGTCACAAAACTTTAATAAATCAACAGTATTTGGATTATTTGTACAGGAAAAGCATTAGTGCAAACAAAGACAAGCATTTTGAAATATTTTACAGACACACTTCAGCAGCAGATATGCAATGCCAATACAACACAACAGATTGGCTTTTTTTTAACCATCTCTCGTACAAGCACCAGCTGTGATAATGATATTTGGATTTGGAATAAATACAACAGAAAAGATTTCAGTAGGAGAAAGGTTTCGGGGGAAACTTAATGGCTGTCCATATAGGTGATGTGGAAATCAATCATAACGCATATTAGTGTCACCTATTTAAAAAATATTTCTCTTAGTAAAACATTTCCTATTTCACCTCAGTGTACCTCGTTGAAAGCTCAGCTTCAGACCCTGGTTGTCCCCTGAATCGTAGAGTTACTGCTTAAAACCAACTCTGTGATGTGTCAACTCAAATTAAAACAGTGACCTGAATTGAAAGAATTGTTTTTATTTAATTAAAGGCAACATATAAGTTGATGGGTGATCTGTCAGTATTTAGTCCACATATACTTTATGGACAAAAGAATTACACAAATTGTCATACCAGACACAGGAATTTGATCTGTGACTGAAATAAATACATATAAATATATGGCGTACGGTGAGATGTCAGTATGGCATTTAGGAGAGTTCATCATCAAAAACATAAATAGAAACGCAATGTTAGTGTAACATGGCTTATGATCCTGAAACATGGGAGCATTTTACCATTCAAATCTACACACAGATTGAGAATGTCAGCAGTAATTGAAGTGTTTTTCGGTGAATAAAAGGCTGATTGCCACTGAAACAAAAATTATTTGACAGTTTTCCATCTGCACAGACCGCAACCTCCCATCGTAGCCGAAACCCACTCCTTCAAGGATACCCCAACATCAAGCCAGAGCAGGAGTAAAGACAGATTAATCAGAGCAAACAAAACAATGGGCAACAATGAGCCTCACATAATGATATTATCCAATCAAGGTCGAACTGAAGCATCACAGCGGTTGCTAGGAGATATAGGGCAGGGGTTAACAACAAAATTCAAGGCCGAAGGGATCCTTTAGAAGATTTGTTGTTCAAAGAGGATCTTCTCAAATCCTTGTGGAGGTGTGTGGTAGAAGTCACTAAACTGGCAGTCTAAGATGGCACTGTCATCCACTGGAACAAGACAAGAAAAAAACATTGTATGAATGTGAAATTAGCAGCATTTACAGCAAGTTAAGAAAAAAAACATCACATGTATTGGGTGTTTTCTTGCTTTAACCTTTCTCTGAAGTAAAAGACTGTTAATGAAGTCAAATCCAAGATGCATGTTACTTTGGTTGTACAGTACATCAAATGTGTGATTGCTTGGCTACATCATGCATCTATAGTCAGGGTGGATGGGTAGAATAAAATAAAACATACAATAGTTTTAAATGTATAAAACAATGTGACCATTTGTGTGAACATTCTGTGTGTGATGATGTTGACTGGGTTATTCCGTTGAAATAAAGTAAAATTAAGTTGAAATGATGTCATGTCTTACTCTCGAGTAATAAGATGAATATCAAACATTACTACCTTTTTTTTGTTAATTATTTCTTCAAATGATTTGTTCGGCAGAAATGCGGTCAAATGCCTTGTCACAGCAATTATTTGAACAGAAGTTCTCAGTATACATTGGAACATATTGTATAAGCTTACTAATACTGAAATCTTCAGTGTGTGAATGTTATTAACTCGACTTTGGCCTGGAATCCACACTTAGTACTAATCTTATAAATCAGTTCTTAGCAAGAGAATTAGCATCAACAACATGCATTTTACTGACTAGTTCAACATCAACCAGAGAGGAGAAGCCATTCACTAAAATCATTTGCCTTTGACCAGCATAAAAACGGCATGTCATGATCCTTTCGTTGCAGAACGGTCCCTTTTTTGCTACAGGCTTTATATTGTTCTGTCTCCATTACTTACTATTGGCTCTGTGTGAATATAAAAGTGGTCAAATATGCAGATAAAATGAATTTAAAAAACATTTTAAGCTTGACCAAGTCTAAAATGAGCAGCATTAAATACAAATGCAGCCCTCTAGTGGAATACAATTGTAATTGTCATAATGGCATTTCTGACAAAGCAGTTTTAGGAATGATCCCAATTTTCACAAACCTTGGTGATCCGAGTCGGTATGACAACAAATAATCTTACCGTAGACAACGGGGTACACAGTGCCTCGGATCCCTGAGGCAGGACAATGCATGTTCTTTCCGTTCAGATATAAATTCAGCTCCACGTGGTCGTATGTGATGCCCTGATGAGCACAAAACAGTAGAGGAATTGAATTGCTGAATTTTTGATGATAACACATTAAAACCTGGTTAAGTGGTTAAAAAATAAAAACCTTCATATGTTTAGCCCGGCTAACCAAAGTGTGTGGCTGTAACCTATTCAAAGGTGTTTTTAGTGAAGAGGAGCAGGAAAAGCCAAATAGTATGGAAACACAAGGTACTGTATGTATGTATGTATGTATGTATGTAATGTATATCTTTTTATACCACTGTACGCTATCCTTGTCTACTCCCTTAAGTTACATTCTCTCTAACTAGACCAAGATGGTTGGAGCTTAAATGATCACTGCCTGCATAATTATGTTTCATACCACATCCATCCAAGCAGAAAAAAGACACACCTTGACATTGACACAAAATATAACTTAACATTTCCTGTTGGATGAAAAAAGCCTATTTTTTTCTTTTCTTTTTTTTTTAAATATCATAGCGAATAGAGAATTGATAACAAAGTACATGGGTTTTGCACACTGCTCCATGGCCCCACAGGCTATTACTCATAAACTGTTGTCATTCACTCATTGAAAGTAAGTGGACAGCAAATTTGACAAACATAAACAGTACATTTGCATTCATGTATCCAAGCAGTAAAACTAAGTTTTCTATAAAAGAATACTGCAAGGCTTTCTCAGATAGATTTACGACAGAGTGGCGTCGGCCAGCTGCTTCAGAAACAAACATCTAGGGGTTGATTAAAGATGTGTTCATACACACAATCTACACTTACATGCCAATTGGAAGACAAAGAAATATGTGTACAGACAAACTGGTTAAAAAACAAAGCTCTGGAACTATTATTGGGGCACCTCTAAGATACATTGTTTGAGTATCCAAACATAACACAATCTTTTCCTGTGAAATAGAATTACTACATTTCACAGAAAACAGTTTTTAACTTTATGAGCCACTAAACACTAAAATAGTTTTACGATTAGGTCATCAAACTTTTGCACTTTTGATACATTTTGCACTTACCACAATGTCACCCTCCTGAGGAAGGCTGTTTGCGGGTAAACGATTCTTCTCCTCATTATTGTGGTACACAGACCCATCATGCCTCAGGACTAGGCTGTTTGTGTCTCTGCCCATAGGCACTTGATTAAGATTCACTTTCTGCGTGGCCACACCTATTCCCCACACACCTGAACACAAAGCACAACACTCAGTGTCTGCTATTCTCGCTATACGCACGCGCACACACGCACAAATATAAATGAAAAGGCATGGCACAAAGCATAGGAGATTCAGAAATGAATGCTAGTCAGTGGCTAGTGTGGAGCTGCATGAGGCTAGCTTTGCTTAAGGACATGTACTATATGGAAGAAAGCAAGTTTATTGTGCTGTTAAATGCTATCTTTGTAAGTGAAGATAATTCCACCACTAAGCATGCAGTCACAAGATTGTATCAAAAGCTCCTAGTCTCCCACTAGGAATGCACCAGAAAATGTCTATAGGCGAGACAAGAAGGCAGAAAAGGAATGAAAACAGGATGGTATCTGAGCTTAAAAAAACAAGCGCTTACCAGTAGACTGGATCTTAAACTCAAAATAACTTTTATTCTGGTGCAGTGGAGCAGTGGCCAGACAGCCTCCAGTGCCACAAATCCTCCGGCCGCTCTTCACAATGACCACATCTGTGCCTGCAAATAAAGGGCAAAGGAGCATGAAACTTAATGAAATGGACATTTTCATTGTTGATTCATTCGACCATCATTTCCTTTAATACGTCAGTTGTATGGTCTAAGAAATGTCAGTCAAAAAGATTGCCCATCAACACTATTTCAGAGTCAAGACGACAACTAAGGGCTCAACCAAGGGCTTTGTCTAAATGACTATCCAAAGTTATTCAATTTGCAATCGTTCAAGTCAGATTTAAGCAGCTAATCCTCACATAGTGCAATTTGGAAATACAGAATGTTTGAGATTGAGAGGTTTGCTAGTTCGGGGACAAACCATTCATCGACTCAAAAACGTGTTTTGCCAATCAAGTCAAGTCAACCTTTATTGTCAATTCTTACAATATGCAAGCACACATAAGGATCAAAATGGCGTTTGTCTCTGACCCACGGTGCAGTAGGAACAATAATAATAATAATGATAAAAGTAGATAAATTAAATTGAAATGTGCAATGTAATGAAAGAATGAACAATATTTACAATATGTGCAATATGCAGTCTGCTGGATGTACATCGTAACATAATTGGATGTTTGATCCTCGCTGGGCTGAATGAGCATATGCACAGTTTTTTTAATTTTTAGACCAAAGACGTGTCAAAGACGGTAAATTCTCAGCAGAGGTTGCACATTTGTCCAAAACAGTTCAAATCAAAGATATGTGCATACTGACACCCTGATATAGTTCCCAATTAGGGAGAATGAGTATTTGCTTTCAGAATTTGAATTATAAACAAGGGAATTTAACTGGAAAAAAACACTTCAGACACAATTATTATTCAAAGCATTGTACTTTTGAAAAAAGTGTAGGGATTAAAGAAAGTGATTAGTAAATATATTAATCCTGATTGCTAAACGTTCATATTTTACATGTTGTCATGTCTCTTGGTTCATTTAACAAACAATAATTGTCTTGTAAGAACTATTCTAAGAGAGGGTGATAAAAGAACGCACAAGTGCTAAAACTCCATGCTACCAAAACAAATCTAATTGCAAAGCTAACAACACTACGGCCTATCGGCTAGTTGGCTAATGCTAACGGCGGAAGTAGCAAACAATCACGACACACAGCCAACTAGGCGCGGGTGGACACGAACTACCTGTACATTATCTGTGATAGTTAAAGACAACATACGTACCCATGTGGTGAGTATCTAACTGGACTGTGGGCATTTCTTTGAGGGGAATATGGCCCGGTCCGCCATCCCCGCAGCAGCCTAAACAACACGCAAAAATTGCAGCCATTCTCACTCTGACGCGACTAGCTACACTTCCGGAAACAAGCTCCTACCATCAAACCAAAGAGTGCATTGCGTTCAAGCGTCAATCCCCCACCCCAACCTCGCCAAAAAGAAAATACAACAGCAACACCCCGCGGCGGAGGTCGGAGCTGCATAAGCCCCTGCTACCCAACTGTATCCAATCACAGCAGCAAAGATAGGCAGTTGCTCCTGATGGCATGGAAACAAGGGAAGAAAATCAAGGTCAACATTTCTACACGTGACTAAGTAACTATTGGATATCGATGTTACATAACAGCAAGTGAAGATAAGTTAGTTTTATGACATTTATGAAATCTTTTGGTGGAGTAATGGTGAATCGGTAATAATACCCTTTTAAAACCGAAGAGACAACTGATTTCTGCTGGAAGAAGCGGCCAGCATAATAATGGTAATCTATGATGTATTTGCGGATTCGAGATAACGCCACTTGTCAGCTCGGTGGTGGTGCCACATATTGGAGTTTAGCCGTACTTTTGTTTTATGTCAGTTGATGCCACTGGGCGACTTCATTTGCATCTATTTAAATAGGAATTACCGTATGTCGTTAAGTACCCACACGAGCTACTTGAAGTGGGGCAGTGTAAAAACCTGTGATGCCAAACTGGGACTAAAACCTACTTGACAGTTTTTCACGCTGTAATGTTTTGCATAGCAACAGCCCCTCCCCCATCCAACTGGCAGGGATCCTCTGCCAATTACCCAGCAGGGACAAAAACGAAAACATCCACAAACTCAACATTGGCCTGTCAAAAAACAAACCAAAAAGTATTAGGAGTATTTGCTTCGGTGGCGACACAGTACACACTCTGATTTACCTCCAAGTTATACCGATTCGGGGTAATTTATATGTTCTGTACGCCACTGAAACGGTTAACTCTATACCCGGAAAAGGGCGAAGTCTGCACAGCAACAAGCGCCATGATTGCGTTGCACTGTGTGCGTCTCAGCAGCTGGTGAGTGATTATTTTGGTCCAGTAGTTGCATGTTACTATGCGCTGGCAAAATCTGGTCACAGCTCTACTTCAGTACCTTGCCTACAGGAGCAACGCTTACGCGAACTCTGTTTGTCGATCATTTGTCGCATTGGATTGATTAGTCGGCGGGAATTTAGGGCTGAACTAAGCTAACCGCTGACTTGCTTTTTAAGCAAAGAGGCTAGGAGGAGATCGTTCGCTGTTAAAGTCTGCGTCTTTAAAGTTAAGGCTTTAGACTCTTATTCAAAATAGGTTTGCGACTCGGCTTTCATTTTCTTCAAAAGTCAGCTGCTAACAAAATACATAAAAACAACAGGATGTTACTTGATGTTAGACGGTCAAACAGAGCCTTTGGAAAAGCTCGTGACAAGATTTTACGCGGGTACAGCAGCGATGGAAATCAGTTTCACTTTCAGGATGGGAATATTCCAGACACAGCTGGAACATGACAACACAATATGTATCCTTTGCGATGTATGATACAGCATAACCGTGTGTACTGTATTGCTTTGTGGGGCAGCGTCCCTCTGAGTGTGGGTGCGTATATCGTGTAGCCTACTTTATTAGAGTGTTGATTTATTGGGTTTTTCTTGACGCAATTAGGCACTGATCTGACGCCTGGGTAATGTGTTGTTTACAGGATACCATGGAGCAGCTAGAAGAGGACCTCACGTGCCCAATCTGCTGCGGTCTTTTCGAGGATCCGCGGGTTTTACTGTGCTCACACAGCTTTTGCAAGAAATGCTTGGAGGGACTGTTGGAGGGGATCCGAGGTCCATCTTTCAGAACGCCGTTGAAATGCCCCGCATGCCGCAAAGAGACCCCTCACAACGGCGCAAACAGCCTGCAGATCAACTATTCCCTCCGCGGCATAGTGGAGAAGTACAGCAAAATAAGGGTCATGCCTAAAATGTCTGAATGCAAATGGCACTGCGGTCAGCCTCTAAACATATTTTGCGCCACGGACTTGAAACTCATCTGTGGGTTTTGCGCAACAACAGATGAGCACAGCGGGCATAAATTCTGCTCCCTGGAGGAGGCGTTTGAGCGAGAGGGGAAGGCGTTTGAAGAGCTGCTTCGCGGGGTGGAGAGCTGGCAGAGCGCAGAGACGCTGTCCTGCCTGGAGACACTGCAAGCCAGGAAGAAAAAGGCGCTGCAGTCGGTGACCAAGGACGCGGAGAAAGTAACCGAGTATTTTGACAAGCTCATGAGCTCCCTCGAATGCAAAAAGAACGAGATCCTCTCCGATTTCGAAACACTAAAGCTGGTAGTGTTGCAAGCGTACGACCCGGCGATCACCAAGCTGAGCGCAGCGGTGGAGGAGCACGGACGGGCGCTCAGCATCGCCGATGATTTCAAGCGCGTCTCTGACCCGTTGTGCTTCCTGCAGCAGATGCAGGAGTTTCGGGAGAAGTTGGGGTTCCTCACGGAGACTCCACTGCCCTCCCCTAAAGATGTGGAGGTCGGTCCCCTTGTGGGCAATTTCGATTTGCAAAAGTGGGACTCGCTGACGATCAGAGAAGTGGACAAGATCTCGGTCCCCCAGGAGAGTGCACGCTCCCACCAAGCGGGGGGCTCACGGAAGGCAACGCGTCGATGGTTCACCTTATGTATGAGTGTATTACTGCCGATGCTGATGCTGATGCTGCAGCCGCACAACCTCTCAGCCTATATTGAACAATTGTTCACTACAATATCTGCGCACGTTGCCAACACTGATGTGTACCTGCTGGAAATGGCTCGCATGTACACGAGTTTAATAGGTGCAGGCCAGGAATGTATCGTGAATTTAATCGACTCGACTGTCAAATTTATTAGCAGTTTTTAACTGCAGTGTTTTAGGTACCAGCCTGTAGCAATCTCTGCCGTGCACTCAGTTGCAGACTCTAATTGATATCCAAGTGACCCGTGAGGTGCTTTTAACTAGCGACGGATACGCACTTGAGAACACATATAAACACTATAGGCCTACTTGTTCAGCATGTCTTTTTTTGTCTTTTTATCAAACTAAGTTCAATGAAGCCATATAATCCAAATAGAATGAATCGTTATTCCACAGAGGTTGCAGCCTACATCAGATAGAGGATTGCGGATTCTTTAACCGACATAGGCGACAATCTATTTTCTTTTTACAAATACAATATGACAATTTTATACTTGTCCAAGATTATCTTAAAAAATAAAACTGAGAAAATTGAAGTCACTCCCATGTTTGTTATTATTTAATAGACTAGACAGTCCAAATGAGACCCACGCCAGCCTATCAGCTATAGGCTAAAGAAAGTGAGTAATAAAATAAATATCCTACAGCGTCACCTCTGGCCTCTTCCACACAGAGCGCGTCGGCTCCATAGGTCGGCAACAGGGATGCTGCAGCCTCGTCAAGGTTACAAACGTTGCATTACAGGGCCCATGTGAAATATTCACCATGGCTGCAGACACAGTGCAAAGGCACACGATGTTGTGATTCTGATGTTTTCATTCAACCTGTATTCCCTCGTATCAGTGATAATAAAACAAGGCCCCCTGAACGTCACGCGTGCTCGGCAGTCATTTTATTTCCACACATGATTTATATGCGGAGGTTTATGTGACTCATTCGTTGCATGACTTGTCCAGTCTATAAAGTCAAACATCTGCAGGTTGTTAAATTAAGTACTGTGTTAAGGCCTATGTTCTGCTGTGCATCTGAATGAGTATAAACGTGATTTGGAAACCTAAAATTAAAATACAATTGTATGGACAAATGGAGCTTTTTAAAATGATCTTAAATTCAGGGTTCCTCAGTGTCTTGTCGACTAAATTTATCTGAGCGTGAGTTGTGCAGTGATCGTTTAGTCTTTTATTTATTCTCCCGAGAGGGGCATTTAATGCGGGGGGAAAAAAATCCTAAAATCAGACCACAAAGTGAATCCGTGATGTCAGCACTGACCATAATTCAGGATGTACGTCATGACACTCGAGTACATATATAGCTTTCTGTTGCCAGGCAAATATATAGGATGAAAATAAATGTGCCAGTCCACATTAATATTTGAATTGTCACGGCACGCAAATTGAAATCTAGCGTGATAAAAGTTAAATCAATAGAAATTTAGAACATTTGTGAATTTTAAATAACATTTTCAGTCACTTTTTATCAGAAGTGGCTCTGTGGTTAAGATTAATGAACATAAACTTTAAGTCACAATCTACTCAAGTCAAGGTATGGAGATTATATTTGATTTGATAAGATGGTGCCTTAAATTGTATTTTCATTAAGGCTACATGGCCAATTTAGTGTAGGCTATTTGATAACAGCAAAGACCCGCATTCACACCCTTTTACACCATGTAGGTAAGTGTGGGCTGATTATTTAAAGTAAAGACCTGTTTTAATATTCCTGCGTTTCAAAGAACCTTTTCTTATGTTCCCTTATTTCCTATTGCTATCTTTTTAATGTTGCACTGAAGTGTACGTGATTTTCCACGTTTTCTGGAAAATGTTGCAAATCCTGTACAAGCGGAAACAAAATCGGATTTTATACTATAATTTTCAATTTATTCTAATATGGCACGACCGATATGAAATAAGGTATAGGCCTAAACGTCTAAAAAAATAAAAGATTAACAAAGGCTTAATAAAGGCGTGGAAGTAAAGGCCGTGCATCACAATCATGACTGCTTAAGCATTTTGATGTGCTGTTTTTCTAAAAAAATAAGAAAAAAAGCTAAATGGTTAAAAATACTCTGATTTTAAATAGGACTTTTGATGATTCAATAATCTCCTAAATAAATGATTCTCTGGCGTGGTTACAATTCTCACAGAAACGCACACTGAAAAGGTATTTTCTAAACCAATCTTGCGGCCATGTCATTAAAAAAACATGTACATTATATGCAGGTAGCGTTTAAATTAAAACAAAAATATAAAGGCTTGAATATTATAGAATAGTTTGTGTTTTTATAAAAAGATCTAAGCCCAAAATGCCCTAATACGAATTCAGAATTATTTAAAAGGCCTACAAGGCCATAAGGAAGAAAATGGACAGTATTGTATTATACGTTGGACTGTTATCAGAAGAGAATCAGATCACCAAGAAAAATTTTATAAATAAAGTTATACACTTTTACAAGTATATTTGTATGCCTTTTTCTTACTATCGAAAGCCAGGTCTAGTCCGTACGACTTCGCCAACAATTGAAACCACTCAGCCAGCTTCAGTTATCAAATTTAGGTTTTACAATAAAAGAAGTGTGTGGTACAATTTTATGAAAGCCAAATATTTACCAGTTGATGCCACATTATACCAGGGCCTGCAAAGCAACATACATTTTTATTTTCTTAGTCAAATCTGATTTGGGATTATCCCCGTCGGATGTCCCGTTGCACATAGACGCCTGCATAGGTTCTCCTCGGACGCCACTTAAAATGGAGGTTGTTGGCCGAATTACAGGACACCAATATACTCGTTACAACATCATAACATAATACATTTGTCGGCATAATGCACAATAAACCTTGAAAGACTAGTCGTTATGAGCGGCCAAATAGATAATACAGTCAGGGTTTAAACCGAACAGAACTCTAAAATATTTTCTAAAGAAATTGTTAATTCAAAAATGTAAATCATTTTTTGATACTCTGAAAATTATTCTGGTGTCTAAAGTATGTAGTCTAATGATTATGATCATTTAAAACGGCCGCAAATCTGTGTCGCAGCTCACGCTGAACAGGCCAGACGTCCCCGCAGCGCAGTCACGTAGGCTGACATGTGCATGATTGTGTGAGCGGGCGTACCATTCAAAAACCATGTAAAGCATGTTCACTGTTAACAAGTTTAATATAATTGGAATATGAGGCTAAAAGTTATTCAACAGAAGTTTAGCAAAACATATTACAAACAAAAGCCAATTGATTCGTTTATTTTTTTTCCAGGTGTACATGTGTAACAGTGAAATGTAAAAAGAAAGGGGGACACAATTCAACTATTTAAAAAATATGTATAGTGTGGGAGGTCAAGGCAGTCTGAGTGTAAACAATGTACCTATAAGCATCTGCTAGTCACTGCTGGGGACCCAAGGTGCTCCAAGTACACTCTGTGGTTGGTTGGGCTGATTGTGTGAGTGGTCAACTTTGCTTCAGCAGCACGGTCAATATTGGAGGCTTCAGCAAGAGTCTTAACTCCAATATTTACGTGCTGCTACAGTAAGGCAACCAGCAAATGAGAAAGTCAAATCCAACCAACTTTTCTTTCTTTCTTTCTTTCATCACCAGAAGATGTGGCATTACGGATATATGAAGAATGAATGCAAAAGTGATAGGTAAATTATTCATCTTCAATGAACTAAAAAAGGGCAACCCGTTGAACTGCACGGCGACGGCCAGGTTGTACATTCAGGCTTTACAGCAACAGCACGGTATGGTCTGCATCTCAGTGTGTCCCACAAACCATTCCGTGCTGCTACAGCATTGTCAGAACAAAGTCATGGTCCCTCCGCTTCTGACACTCGTCTTTGTCTGTTATTTGCTCTTCATCCTCCAGGCTTTTGGTCAAAACCACATGTTGGGTTACAGATTTACTACATAAAGACGATCACATGGTAATCAGCATCTGCTGCAGATAGTAGTATTCTGTCCAGGAAGTTCACCACCTGAAACATACAGAGAAGACAATGCAGTTTAATGCAAGGCAACATGTACTATATGGCCAAAAGTAGGTGGACAGCAAAATGTTATATTCAAAGGGGCTATTAAACATTTATTTTTACAGCAATGGGAATTACTATGCCACTATGCAGTCGGGTTACAAAATCTTTTGGAAACTTTTAGCAGAGATTTGCACCAATTAAGCACACTGATGATGGCGATAAGGGCTGGCTCAATGTCAGCTTCAAATTCAACTCAAAGCGGTTGGAGGTTGAGGTCAGGCTCTGCTGGGCCGTAGTTCTTGCGCAGCAAACTCAGAAAAACATTTATTTTGAGAATGATGTGTAATGCACAGGAGCATGTGTTGAAACAAGAAAGAGTCTTCACCAAACTGTTGCAATGCTGGAAGCACACTGTTAACATATTTGCGTATGCAGTAACATTAGGATTTCCCCGAACAGGAATTGAGCCATATGGTATTTAAAAAATAAAATCAAAATAGCATAGGGTTGTGTCAGCTCAGCACTGTGAAAATGATTGAGAGGGAGAACAGCAGTCTGTACTTTGCATGACTCAGATTAAATATCACATTTCCTAAAAGGAGTGTTATGTCAGTAACACTAAGTGCTATTGACAGGTGCTCCATACATCTCAGTGTAAATTGAGCATTTGTGTAGAGTGCATCATATAAGTTAGTGTTTGAGAACTCTTAAGTTACAAAGCTAATTACTGGTCCATCGTAATGAGATAAGTTTTCACACTAGATATGTGGCAAAATCATTTTGTTTTCGTAAAAGTGATGGACTTCCTAGAAACACAGCTACACAATTGAGAAACAAGCAATTAAGCAAGACTGTCAAGTTATTGGAGGGACAGCAAAACCAGAGTTTGCACAAGTGACAGGGGGTCATTTAGCAAATCCCAGAACCCATACCATAATCAGTTGTCTAATAGCTGACCTTGAATGTTGAAGAAAGCAATTAAAAGACAGAATTGGTCCACGGTCGGTATCTGAATACCATACAAAGTAGCTCTTACACTTATACCAATGTGTCTTTTCTAACAACATGGTTTATGCTGTTCTGGTAAACCTCAAATTTTTTTTGAAACTTAAAACATAATCTCCTTGGACAAATCCTAGATTGTAAGAAAAAGAGTTAAAACAAATGTAATTCTGTAGGTGATTGGGTCCAAAGAACGTGTTGCCACTAGAGGTCTCAATGGACCTGTAATTATGAGCCTGGTCTGAAATGGACCCGATAGCCTGTACCTAAAAACCTCTCCAACAAACTTCCCTCCCAAAAGACAAGACAAGCAGTCCCTCCGTCTCTCACACACAAACTACAGTACAGCTCAGAGAAGATGACTGATGTAAAAAAAACCTAATTCAGTTACTTGAGTAAGGTAACAATTACATAAGCTATTCGTTGATTTAATTCTTCTGTCTTGTATTTTTGTTTTTGGCATATGGTGATTAAACTGCATACAGGTATTTAAAAAAAGTATGAAGATATGGGTCAGTTGCACAAATGTATTGCTTCCATCAGTTCTGTCGAGGCTTTTAAACCCAAAAGGTAAACATTGGGGAAGGATATGTGCACTGTGTTTCTTGCATTTTAAAAAGGAGCTGATTTGAATGTTAAGTGTCTCATATACACAAATGATTTTTTCAAAATAGTCCCTTCTTCTAAATATATTAGAGTGCAAAAATAACATAAATGACCAAAATAATAGCCACAAAGTGTTCACTGATAGAGTGCACTGCACACCTAAAGAAACAGCTAACTGATAGGTCACAATCTATCTAAAACTCTTCGGAAGGCTTTAGAAAAATGGTAGGCATTTACATAAACTGTGCAGGTGCAGAAATACAATTTTATACAAGGCATTATAATTGTTATGCTACCTAAAACATTCATTAACTTTTACATTGCATCATTGCATAAAAAGCATTCATCTTTTAAAAGCAAAAGCATTTGTAATTGACAAGATTGTCTTCCTTTTATTTTACTATGTGTAAAGAGTGATGTTATTTTCAGCATTTATAAGATGCAAATAGCATATTTTATCAGTAAAACGTATATGAATTGAATATTAATATCTTGAGGCACAACACATGTCATTCTTGGTGATGGACAGGAATGACTGCAGGTGAAATTTGTTAGGCATGCAAAAGGTAGAGAAGAGAAGGCGCATCAATGTTGTCTACAGTCACACCTGACAGTGGCAGGAGGCTGGAAAGATGGGGTTAGTGAGTGCTCTACTTACAATGATAAATACAATTAAAAAAAAAAAAAAAAAATCAAGAGATTGGTGTTATAGAAGTTTTTTTCCAGCATCTCAAATTCCACAGCCATTACACCCTCTGAAGTTCAAATTATTATTAAAAAAATAAAAGTTACTTGATAACTGATGTCGTGCAAAACTTGAGTTTAAAACATGGTGCAAGGTGTCAAAGTCAACTCATTATTTTATACACAAGACACCACAAGCTATACGGTGGTCAATGTACCGGTACACGTTTACCCGGGGTTGTATAACTGTAATATATTTGTAGGGCCAAAAGAGTCCACAACTCCTGTCAAAAAAGGACATAATGACAACTGTCAAAGGCAATCACCAATAAAATAATTTGAGCAACATAACCGTAAACAACTATTTTAAAATCAATTACTTGTTAGTTACATAAGCCCTACAAACATGAGGATTAGTTTAACCTCTTTTTAAATCGAATCAACTGTTTTAACTCAGGATAAAATAAAGACATTTTAAGACATTAAAAAGGTTAAAGTAAAAAAGGGTGTTGCAAATATTTCTACCATTTGGAAACTGAATAAATACATAAAACAAAACTTGGCTCAATTGATTAATCAATGATAAAAAATAGTTTGCCATGATTTAAAGCTTAAATTGGACCAGTTGAAAAAGCTGATAACTCCCTCCTTATGGCATTTAATTGATAGTGTTTATCTATATTATGTTGAGCGTTAAAACATACACACACTTATACTAACTTGGATTCACACAGAGAACATTTGTCAAGTCATTTCATTATCTTATGTCATGTGTTCATGACATTTTTAGCTTATCCATCTCGAGGCAAACGGTATTGTATGAATGAAACTTTAGTAGAATTTAAGCAGAAGTAAAGAAAAAACTGTTTTACCTTGTCCATCCTTCAGATTACATAACAAAAGGGAAAAGGAACTTTCCAGGTAAGCTTTGTATTTTCCTTTTAAGCTTATAATTTTTTTTTTACAAGTCCAGGTGGAATCAATGACTCTAACCTCTCCCTATTTTTCTCCCTCTCCTTTAAAGAAGCATGTCCAGACATGTCACCTTCACTGCTCAGCCTTTTTAACCCATTCCGTCGACATTTGCTCCCAATACAATTGCCTCAAAGAGTCACCTGACCCCGAGGTTGAAGGTCGAGTAACCTCCTACACCCCATCGGGTAAAGGGACACGGACATGACAACTCATCACCTCCCCATAATTCTGCTGGGCCTCCTCTAGTCTTTTACACCATATTATGCCTGTATAAGCACAAACTACAAGGAATTCTACAATGACATCGTAAACCATGAAAAAAATAAAACCTGAACAACAACCACATTAATCCACATGAAAAGATCCATGCAAATGTGAGCTTTCCACTGTGTTCATAATGTACTCTCTCTATCCATTGAAACCCCTTCAAGTAAAGCCATCAATCCACAATACAATGTACTTTATGCACTGTGTCTTTTTCTTAAACTTTGGCATCCAAGCAACATACACCCTACACAAATCACATCACTTGAAAAATTGAAGCCATACATATACACTGCATTACCAAATCATTGCCGTCTTCTGTTTGGAAAGGCAGACACACACACACCTTTATAAGATGAGATTTAAAAAAAAAAAAACAGCAACTTGGGCAGCATAAATCACAGCATCAGATCTCTCTACAAGTAAAAGAAAATACAAAACTAATTCAGTATCAATCATGTTTCAATATCACCCTTTACCGAAAAAAATACCTTCAGAGGGTGTGTATGTCTAAAACTAACCCATGAGGTGGTGAATAGTTTTATTGTTCTTTAGAGACCAGGGGATGCCACTTGATATTTCAGTTCCACACAGACACAAGTACTGTAATGGCATGTGTTAATCCTAGACATTACATGTGCACACCCAGCCTAACATGTCCAGCACTGCCAGAGAGACTGGGATTCCCTGCAAGCCTCAGCCACATATTGTCAAATGAATTACATAAATGGATTTGAGTGCCTTTTAAAATTTATTTTGAACGTGTAAAAAAGGTCATACAGAAAACAACAATATTACACAAATTTAAATCACGATGCAGTACTAGATGGTCAAACACTTGATAATTTGTATTACATAAATAGGAGTCAGTGGGAAGATGTAAAAACAAATATCTGGGATAAATGAGAATAAAAACCTAATTCCACAGGACAACACATAATGACCCCCAGTTATACACAACTCCTTCCATTTTTCTGTCAGGTGTGAGTGTGACGGACTCGTCAGGTACACAATATCAATTAATAAAATGATTTTAAACTCCAGATTGGAAACTAGGCTTTATAATAAATTAAAAGTACAGCGTAAAACAGTTTTGGTGATAGCACACCACTCATCTAAGAAGTAAAGTCATTTTTAATATGATTCATTGGGCCGTTTTGAATAAGTGAGAGACAGTGTATGTCTTCAAAGGTTACCTAGGTGTGAAATACATTTTAACCACTTCCAATCAAAGTGTGGACCACATTAAAAGGTTCCCTCATGGCCAACAGTAGTGTCTGTCATCTTAACACACCAGTGTGTCCACAAAGTGTCTGGTGACGTATTTAATCTGAACACACATATTTGCTGCACCAGCATCTACTTTATAAACAATGCATTTCGGCTCAATACTACAGATTCCCCATCAAATTTTAAGTAATTTACTGCTTTGTTTGAACTGGCTCAAGCTCCCTTCTACTGACAGCAACAGTAAACAGGATGCAGAGCAAGCAGTACACTGTGATGCAATTTAAAAGGACAACCTGAGAACTTGATTTACACTTGACCAATGGCATGAAACATATTTATGCTTAAATATTATATATTTAAAAAAAGCCTTGGCTACAACCACCCAATTTTATTTTTCAAATGGCTTTATAGTAAGGCTGAAATTATTATCTTAGTGTGTACGTTTTAAATACTTACACATAAGGTAGAGGGGCAAAAGAGGAAGCAGAGCGTAAGTGTGAGAGTTGAATGGCACACCCAAACACTACACTCATGCACCAATTACACAAACACACAGACTGTACTTGGGTTTTTGGTGCATATTTAAACTTAAATGCCTAGGTTGAATTCAGATAATAACATTACTGTGGTTCAGTGTTAAACATCACAACCCTTTTTCCTACTAACAATAATGAGGCTTTCAAAAGACTAAGCCTTGGTGTCACACTTTTGACTGAGTTTACATAAAATGTTAAAAAATTAAATTAAATTAACAAGCCAATCAAAGTGTAATCATTTGATGATTTGACCTACCTGCTTACAACTTTATAGACAATTAAAATGACACACCAGCCGGCAGGCCAACATTTGTTAAAGCAGTAAATCTAAAGTTATGCATGCTGATATTATTGTTGAAAAATATATTTTTTGTAGCAAATCCTAAACACTGACCAAAAGACACTGCTGGACTCACTGTGTATGTGTGTGTAAAAATATCTGATCTCTCTGCACACTACCTGACAGGGGGCAGTGGGTGAGGTTTTCACCCGCTTAACCAAGTTAAGTGAACTCAAATAGAAATACACAAATATGCCACTAATGTTTCAGGATAATTATAAATCTTTATAATCAAACTGTTTATGAATAAATACTGTGGGCTAATCTAGCACCCTCAGATGAAAGAAAAAGGGCTGGTGCAGCAGAAATGGAAACACCATGTGTGTGTAGTCAGGAGGAGGGATACTCTTGCGATGTCAGATCTTACAGCCAGTGCCGTTGCAGGTTATCATATTACTACCTGAAATGTAATTATCAAGCAGAGAATTCACTAGCACTGTAACAGCTGACTTGTTCTTTGTAAACATGCTGTCCATGGCCAGAATATACTCGTCTCTAGACAAAACAACAATAAAAAGGAGTCTGAATTTGACCACTAAAGGTCTGCTAATTGACCACATAAATACATCATCGTCACAATAGATGAGCTTACTTAAGCTGCCCATAGATTTCCACTCACTTTTTCAACGTATCTGACGATGTGGTGAAGCATACACAAGGACCATAAAATAATAAATCAAAAAAATGTAAATACCACATGTATAAACTTTGTCTTTTAACATATTCACCATGTAAGTGAAACAGGTGTAACGCCCTATGCAGCAACTTCTGTATGCAAAATTCAAAGCCAATGCAAAACATGCTTGTACGAAGCATGCAATGCCCTGGCACCCTCAAATGCTGCACTGCTGCCACTGGTGTTATCAGCTTTAATATTATGGATAAATACATCAGGCAAGAATACATGTGACTAAAGTGTACACACACACATAATCACACAAGGGGTTAATAGGTTGATCTATTCTAGATTGACCACTATTTAAACAATTCCAGAACTTAAATTAAGTTTGTGATAAAACTCAATAATGCACATAAAATTATTTGAGAGCTTCTATGTAGTGCTGTTGTAATGTAACCTAAGCCAGGGCCAGCCTCTGGAAAATAACCAACAAGACCTGTGAAAACCTGTTCCCATCATTGCAAATTTGAATACTATAAAGTTTGTGCTGAGTGGTGCAGAAAAAAGGAAGAGAAGGGTGGGGGTTTTGTGCAGCCTGGCTACAACACATGTGAGCAAGTACAAGAAGAGAGGCACAGTTTCACCAGGAAATGGGGGTGGGAGCCCATTTTGCCGGAGGGGTCCGAGAAGACAGAATGATGAGTCACAGAATGTCATGCTAACAGTCTGAAACAGCAGAACAGTGCTCTACAAAGTGAGTTAAAAGGTAAATACAAGAAAAGAGAGGGGAAACATAGACCTGTAGCATTTAAGGGAGATAAACTGAACACAACAGGAAAAACTGTTGAAATACACTAGTACTTATTTAACAATTGCACACCGTGAAAGTTTCAACAATATGCAATCCTCGTTTTAGAAGAATATGAGCAGAATATTTACACTAATATCAACTGTGTGTGTGGGCTCAATAAGCATTGTATACCTAGATAACCAGTGTCTAAAGGTTTATACATTACTAAGATTCTCGATCGTAGGATAATAACATATTTTACAACTTCCCCTCTAGAGATTAAATCTAACAAATTCATATATGTAGTTTAAGAAACATTACATTTTAGCAATAAGTAAATCAATTGCAACTGACGATGTAAAACTGATTGAAGTACCATCTTTAACAGTATATTTAAGCCCATTCACACTTAAGAGAAACTAATATCTTAACACCCTGAACGTTTATTGATATTTAAAAATATATGTATATAGATTGTATCTTCACTTTAAGTGTTAGAGCCATTACATGCCCTGTCCTAAAAACGGCAAACAGCTATCTGGCTGAATTCACACGACTACAGGCAAATTCCAAATTATGGCCCGAAACAAAATCAGGCAGACAGTAAGTATACATACAATGATACATCAAAGTAGTTAAATGTTGTGAATTCGTCCAATTAAAACAAATAGATATGAGATGTGCTTTGAATAATTACAGTTTCCATGCACTTCTCTTAAACCCATCTATCCGGTGGTATGAGAAATAATTCCCCCGAAAACTCATAGGTGTAGACCTAATGAGTTTATAGAAAGCCTTTCTTTTCTTTTAAACAAAGTATATTAATTTATAAAGAAGCTGTTTTTATGTGAATGACCTGGTTTGGATTTATAAAAAACATGTGTTTGACATATTTGAGCATGACATTAGCTACATAGTGTAAAATGGAAAGGTGGGTTAATAATGCTAGTTGCCTTTATCCAGCTTAGACATCAAGTGCTTCATACACCCACAAATTAAAAGTGTTCTTGTCAGTTAGACATATCAGATATTATAGTAAAGTTATGTCATCCTGCTCCTAGTCCTCGTTGTTTTGCTATGTGGCTGTGAAAGGTCCTTTCCTCATAGCAGGTTAGCTAATTTCCCACTAAATAAATGCCCTCCGAAATAAATAAACAAAGTAAACTATAAAAGTTACTATAAAAGTTGGGCGATCCCATAGTGGAAACGCCGCCCCGTTTCTACGACAATTCTTAAACTACAATTTCAAAGAGGAAAACTATGCCTACGACAATGATATTTGGTGGTTACATTTTCACTTAGGTCATGCATATATAATTGAAGGGGAAGCACAACTGTTAACCTTACTCAGAATATGCATGAAAAAAAAATATATTCTGGAAAAAATGCAATTAGTAAGGAGTGGACACTGTCCTTTGTGATGGGCCAAGGGTAAAAGAGGCATTAAATGCTTAAATGCAGTTGATTTAAATTAGGATGTGTTTTCCTTTTTCATTAAAACAGGATACCTGACAACCTGGATACAAATTTGTTTAAATAAATGCAACACTTTAAAATATAGGACGGCCTCACATTATGTAACACATCAAAACGATCTCTACTAAAGAAGGAAGTAGAAGGGGCGGGTTTAGGCACACAATTATATGGAGCCTCTCTTTTCCTCTCCTAGGCTTTATTAGGCAAGAAGTCATGTTCATTATGAGAAGCATAAGGAAGAATAAAATATCACACGTGCAACCTCTCCAGTAATTAATGACTAGGTCCGTTTTGTCACTCGATACTAAACCATTAGACAACGCAGTCCCCCCCCCCCCTGTATGTACTTGAATTTTATCAGGGAGCAGGGCACACAGAAAGTGGAGCGAGGCTAGCAAGGGCAAAAAAAAAAAAGGCAAAAGGCAAAAGGAGACGGAGAGAAAATGACTGAAAACCCTTCATGAAACTACGATAAGCCAACCACCCCCCCCCACACACACACACAAAAAACAGCCAGCCACAAGCAGCACTGCAACTAACGTTACAATTCTTAATTTTAAATTAAACTTTATTGCATCATCAATGGTTACTACAGCCATTTTTTAACGTTTGACAGAGCTATTACAGCTGAACCAACATAAATTGCCACCTATGATTGTCACTTGGATAAGAGACAACGTTGATCATCTTAACGTTAATGTAAATATTTTAAAAGAAACAAATGTAAAGCAAGTATTAACGTTCATAACTCGGACCTAGTCATCGGAGCCATGTTAATACCAGAGGTGTCCTAGTAACGTTTAGACTACAAAACACACGTTAAAAATCATTTCACAACGAAGATAAGGAAATAAAACTCCGTCGTAAGTATTAAGGGCATCACTGAATGTAAGGTAAAACAAGCATGACAAACTTACTAGGTGTTTTCTGTCTAACGATG
This sequence comes from Ammodytes marinus, assembly GCF_949987685.1. Classification (NCBI taxonomy): domain Eukaryota; kingdom Metazoa; phylum Chordata; class Actinopteri; order Uranoscopiformes; family Ammodytidae; genus Ammodytes; species Ammodytes marinus. Next base: position 21,977,236 of record NC_137216.1, read on the forward strand.
CAAAACAATGCTTTCAACATCTACCAGCGCGGACAAAAAATCTGCCTTGGACAAGCTTGGTAAAATTAAGTTAACACAAAAGGCACTGTGTCTGTCCCGGTTTCTCGTATCGATTTTTTCCCTCCCAAGCCCAGTGTAGGTGCCGTGTGCATTTGTTGACACTGCCGACTGTGCTTCTCCTCTGCTCGAAACCTGGCTGCTTTTGCACCTCCCGCTCAAAACTGGGCTCCAATGCAAAAAAAATACTCCATTATAGTTTTTTTTTAATGAATAACAGGTACGCCCAAGTGTCTCCCCAATACAAATTCAATTTAAATTTCGAATAAAAAAAAATCGAATTAATTCCCTCACCTCCTGGATGAAACGGACCCCTCTATGAGCGCTTTTTCCTTACCGTGGCAGCGAAGCAAAGTCAGAAATCCCTCTATATGCACTAGCACGCTAAGCTAAAAGGCTAACCGCTTTGAGTAACGTTAGAAGAAGCTGGCAAGCTGGACAAACGGCTAACGTCTCACCGCCACGGTTGGTCTCTCCTGTTTTTCACGTATTTCTCTTCATAAGTCCGCTCATATTAACCAAAAAGAATATTGAAATACTTTGTTGCTTCAATTACCTGTGTCTCCACGACAATACGCGACTCTCCTCTGTAAAAGCGCAGTTAAATTTTGAGCACTTGGTTTTCTCGTCCGTCTCAGCGACAGCTTTCTATATTCGCAGCATCCTCTCCTCTCCGCAGCTGCTGAGGCAATCGCTGCTCACTCGAAAATGGCGCCGAAAGATACACTCCTCATTCAAATTCGATAGAGCCTCCCATTCTCCCTATTGGCTGAATGCGGAGTGGACTCTGGGCCGCTGATTGGACAGTGAAAATGCACTCTCGAATGATCTCGCACTCGCAGCCCACGCAGCGTTCAACAGAGAGGGGGAGAGAGAGAGAGAGAGAGAGAGAGAGAGAGAGAGAGAGAGAGAGAGAGAGAGAGAGAGAGAGAGAGAGAGAGAGAGAGAGAGAGAGGGAGAGAGATTAACTCTTTAGGTCCCTCAACGACTTTTACAGTAAAGATCACCACCGCTAAAACCTTTACGTGCAAACTTGTTTAAACCAAACCAGTGTTTTAGATATGGACTCTACGCGACGGTAGCCTACCAGGTAATGACTGTGCTCTATGAATGATAGCCTGTACAGCTTTTACAAGTTACAAAATGTAGCCTACCACAAACAACAGCAGATTGAAATAAATTCAAAATCAAGTGACATTAGGCACTATAGACCTAGGCTGCCATAGCCTACCAACATAAATATTGTATAGCCTATACATATTTAAAAAAGCATATTGCATGGAATTCCTTGACTTTCTTATGACTCCTAAATATGAATGAATACAACCTTTAATGAAGGATATAGGCTACAGCTTGTATTCTATCTTCATGAGCATAATATATGGCCATTATAATTACTTAAATTAGCAGATGCAAAAAAGTGGTTAATTGACAGTTTTAATTGTGGTTAAAATAGCCTACACTGTCTTTGAATCAGGGATGTCCTATCAGAAAGTGTTTAGCCTACTCTATCAGTAGGCCTAATCTATTTAAGGCAAGGCCTACTCAAGAAGAAAGTTGAGGTATAAGCAACTTATAATGTAGGCCCTTACCCCATTTTCTTCTACTTTAGGCAGATACTTCTACTTCACTACATTAATGTGTTGTACTTTTAATTCCACTATCTGACAGCTGAAGTCTGTAGTTATAGGCTATATTTTTAAGACAAAGATTTTGAATTAAAATGGCAAATCCTAATCTTAAAAACCTTTATGGCTTGAGACCTCTTGCAAAAAAGCCATGTCTGGTGTCCCTTGCTGTGCTTCAGATAATCATTATCAGCTCCACCAAAGAGACAAATCCCCCTAAAACATCTCACATAACGTAATTTTAATCAACTTGAAACACAAAAAGATCAAAATACCCATTATATTTAAAAGAGAAAAGATAAAATATTTTTTTAAGTGAAAACAGATGTGTCAGATTTATCTTGTGACCTTTTCATGAGGGGCCCAGCCTCTGGTTGGGAACCACTGGAATAAACTACTGACCCGAATATACATTAAATGTGTTCAATTTGCTGTACCTCGTCCAGCTACAACAGTTAAACTCTACTTGTACATGCATCAGTGTTAACAATATAATTTTGTAAGATAATAATAATAGGTTTAAAATTCACAGGGGCCATTCATTTTCTACCCAATACTTTTTCTATTGATGCCTTGGGCTACACTTTTCTGATAATACTTTTGGATTTTAAATGGAGCTACTTGTTATAGAGCATCTTCATCTTGTTACTTCTACCTGAGTAAATCGGAGAACTTCTTCCACCATTGCATTCTATGTCAAATGTGACTTAAGACCTTTAACATGCTTTTCATAAAATCACCTTTTGAACATAGACATTTAAACACACTATTGGCAGTTTACATAATGAATACATAAAGCCTCTGCTAGAGGCTAGAATTTTCCACATGCCTTCATGCAATTCCATTGTGTTCTGGGCTTATAAGGAAGCCGAATATGATCCAATACTTCTTGCCATCATTTATATTAGTGCAGTGAATTAACATTTAAAATGTGTTCCTTATTTATAGAATGTGTAACTATCTGCAGAGCTTAGCTTGTAGGGATAGATTATCAAAAATAATCAAAATATGGCCAAATTAAAGGTGCTGTAAGCGGAATGGTTCTTTTAGCTTACTTCCTGTCAGTTACTGCAGTTAGCAGTCCCCTCGCTTGTCCCTACGTCACCACATTAATGCACTGCGGTCTTCAAGCAGCGAGTTATCTAGCATCATCTTAGATCCATAAGTGTGATAAAACATGATAAAAACCATCAAAACAGACATTGGGAAGGATTTGTACCTGCTCCGCCATTGTACGCGCATAAACATTCACCCATCTGTTTCTCTGGCATGCACCGGCAGTGAGAGCATGAGTGAGATGGGTGTCGGTTTGTAGCGTTCTCTCTTGTGATTGGATAAAAATTTCGGGATCCTCCAATAAGTTTATTTGCCGATTACATGCAGAGCAGCTGACTGAGAGATCGGCTTTATGAAACGCGCACATTATGTAAGTGATCACTCTATGAATAAAGAGCAATTTAACACTTTATATTAACATAAATAAACCGCTTACTTCACCTTTAAACACATTTTATAGACAGTTTGCGAGTATAGGCCTATAAAGGTCAAGAGGTCAATAAATGTTTCATATTTACTCCTTAGGCCAAGGAGATGCAACCCAAATCACGAAGGATGTTAGGGAAGAAAAAAAGCAATAATTGGCCTTAACTTTGAGTGAGTGGGGTAAATAGGCTGCTAAACTAGGCTCAGTTAAGTTTTCCTTCCATGATCTTCTTGGTCACAATGTGGAGCTGTGTTTTAAAGACACTCTGTCATAGATGATTTTCCTCAGTTCGAATGAGGACATTGCTTCCTTATCTTAAATTGCTGTGGCATCACACTGCTCTCCCCCTTCTCATTTTAATGAAGTTTCCTTTTCAGATGCCCGGTTTTTGATGAAACTTTTGACTGATTTGGTCGCGACACCTTTCATACGAGACTTGGATATCCAGCTTTGAAAGGAACAAATTCCATAAGTAAATTATATGGCTTAACCACCACATCTACCTAGTTCAAGATTAGCTTGGCAACACCGCAGAAGTACACACTGCTGTAGTGTACATGCAAGGGCCAAAGCAGAGACGGGATGGGCTCTGCCACAATAACCCTGCTGTTATCATATCTACCGTAGCATAGTGTACCTCGGGCAATATAAACAGAGACAGGCATTTCATCCCAATGCACACATGATAACAATACATAACATTCACCTGGTCTGTCGGTAGTTGGCTCCTTCAGGCCACATTGGAAAACAGAGTTAACTGCTGCAACCTGCTAATAGTCTTTGTAAGGGAATAGAGGCCAGTATTTTGGACACAACTTTAACTCAGTTAATATCACTTGAAAATGATTAGATATGCCGATTCCTTTTTTTCATTTACCGTTATAGCGTTTTAAAACTTTTCATTTGTTAAGTCCTCATCAAGAAGCGTATATCGTTTCTTTGCATTGCTGTGCGCAGTAGTAAAAACATAATGCTTTTTACTTTGCAGTGCAAAGGCGGACTGGGAGAGAGAGGGCGCCCATTGTGTATGCATTCTGGTGTAGTGTGGACAATGGGGCGGAGAGGAAAAAAACACACTTGTTTACAGATAAACTGGTTTGGACAGGAAGCCAGTAAGGAGGAGCTCTGTGTTGTTAAACAGGCATGTGGAGAGGCAGGGATGAGCCAGCAAAAACACCACCGCCACCATAGGGAAGATCATGATGCAGTACTCAAAAGACATCACACATGTGCGTACACACACATTCATATCTTCAAAATGCACATTTGCAGGACATACGGCTTTGCAGATTGCTACGCTGTTGAAAACCACGTTTTGTCAGAGTTTAAAAAAAGATTACACAGTAACCACTTTAGCCAAAAAGCCTTCAGTGACATGAACAGAAATTGTGTTTCAGTTTGACAAAAATTAACAGGATACAAAGATGCCCATGGATTCCTATCAGCAGTGCCAAACAGTAACCAAGCTAAGCTCTGGTGAATACTATACAGTTCATCCTGCATTGTGTCACTGTCACATGAGCACACACTGCCTTCCATTAGGCAGGAGATCCTTATGACTCACGAAAACACAAGTCACATGTCACTACACAAATGAACCATGCTCCTCAGACTGCGCTGTTATCCACGGCAGCTTTTCTGCAAGCCCAAATGAAATCACATCATAATGCATCTCTTCATTAGGAGGGTTAAGACAGAGTGGAGCTCTCCCTTGTCTTCTGCTAGATGAGTTGAACAAGAGGCACAGTGTCATGCATGGTGGTGTTTGGCCACAGCAGGCTAACCCTGTCTGCAAAGTTGCCACGCTGGGGCACTTTTAGTTCAATGTAATTTGATTTCATGATAAATGACTTGCGTGCACAGTTGGCTGTTACACTCAGCTGCTTCTTATTCAAGAAGGAGTTGAACCTAATTTTTTTATCACGTTCTCCCTCTTGCTTCCTTCATTGGACTCAAAAGATGTGGCCTTTCACACCGCCACCACACATGGAACTGTGTCACATCAAATGATAGGGAAATAGACAGTATAGCCAAAGCTCAGCTCGCGATACACTTCAAAGCATGGACTTTTGAGCAGATCCCTATGTTTTATTTAAGTGAAGAAAATGTCAACGAAAGATGATGTTGTGTAGAAAGGTTGATTTAGGTCAGGGGCGAGGGATAATAATCTGTGTACTGGGTTGGTGTACCACAGACTAACAGTTTACAGCTTTTAATGTCAATTTAAGGCAACAGCGGGTGTTTTTACTCGACTCTTGTTGGAAGTGCGCTATACAGAGAAATCACCTTTCGTCGTTGGAGCATTAGGTGATGGCTGAAATGAGAGCATGCACCAATGGTCAGCTACTTATGGCGCAATGCTGCCGATCCCTGAAATAAGTTAGGCATTACAAACAAACAAAATGTGAGAAACATTCATACTTTTCTCACTAGGTGAATTTGGTTTGTTCTGCAAACTTTTTAGATAAAAAATATCAAACCACCACCACCAAAACTATATGTCTTGTCATCATTCAATCCACATTCAATTCACAAAGAGTGTGAGAGGGAGGGGGGGAATTACCCATTCTTCATTTATTCATATTAAATATCAACCTGGAGCTAATATATAAGAATATTTGGTGGTGTTAAGAAGACAATTCTCTCCTTAAGTTACACATGCATTTAAACAAAAACAGCAGTCCAAATGAGCAACACCCTGAAACACAGTACAAGAGACTATAGGCTTACTATATTAATGCTGCCTATTCCCTGGTCTTTAGAGAACACAATGAGCCCCACTGAGAACTCCATAGTAGAGAGAGACTCTCCATTGATGTCTCCTCAGTTCCCCTCCCCCTCTCTCTATGAGACATCTGTAGCAGCTGCCCCCTTGTGCTCCTGTCAGCAGGGCAGAGTGTGTGTGTGGTTGCGTGTGTGTGCACTAGTTGAGGTGGGGTTGGCTGAGAGGTTAGTGTGGGGCGTGTTTTGACACCTCCCCCTTTGGAGGGGTCCGGCCCGCACACTTGTGGGACATCACATTTATCAATGGCTAATAGTCACTAGCAGGTCACCCTGAAAACACAACAGAGACCTTTGACCTCTTTTTAGCACAGAGGCTGTGAGGTGGTGTTCACATTAGCCTCTGGGCACAACAAAAAGGGCACGCACTCACGCACACGTTTGCATCAAGAAATTCCCATCCAGAATTATGTTACAATATAATGAGTTATTTTGCTTTCTAACAAACTTTGGCCTAACCTGGCCTGATCCCATGACAAATAAAGTGTTCATCTTAAAGTAAAAGCATCAACAACCAAGTCGTATAGTGCAAGGTCCTGCTAAACACTGTCACATGCTTGGCCAGCAAGTTCAGATATTACAGCACAAGAAGCCCTTTTTATTTAGTCTCCGTATAATCTCATGGACCTTCTCACAGTTGGCAATCAAATTCAGAGAGTACTAGTCTCAAATGACATTACAAACGGGGGACAGTTACGGGTGAAAACTCGGCTAGCCGCATTGGTAAAAAGAAGAGAGGTGAGGAAGAAGTGTTTGGCTGTAGAAAAGGAGGGCAACCTGAGGAGAGAGAAAAGCGATGTTCCACTCAGAAAATGATTTGGTTTGCGACTGCCCATGAAAACGTTGTATGTTACGTAGCAAATGGATCAGCAGAAACGTCACTGTAAAGACTGCAAAAGCTGTTAAGTCTGCCTACACACAGGACTGTAACTGACAACGTTCTCAAGAGAGGCTTGATTTCTCCACAAAATTGATTTTAGAGGCCTTTTTTATGTCCATATGTGTATTAAATACTGCATTTTCCAGACTAAATGTGGGGTCATGTGCCAAACGAACCATCGGATCCCATGCACGAAGCAATAAAATTCGACCAATAACCTCCGAGACATGTTTTCGCGAGTCAAACATCCAGTGTTTCAACCTGATGGGAAACGTTTTCCATTGAAATGAAATGTTATATGATGTTGTTTTTGGGGCAGGTTTAAATCACCCAACAAAACATTGTTCATGTCACTTCCTGGTATAGTATTTTTTTTATCTTGCTGATAGTCCACACCCTTCAGTGTTTTTTTTTCTTTATTGAGGCAGACTGCTGAGAGGGATTACGGAGAAAGCTAAACACAAGCAAGATCTAATCCTAGGCATGCAGGGTTACAGAATGGCCACGAAGAATAAGTTTCGGAAGGCTGATTTTAATAGCGATATTTTGTGCTGAAAGCTTATGATTGTGGATAGTTTGTGCCTACATGCTTGGTCTCTAAATTTGATGGTGGTGGCGCCGAAAAATAAAGCCAACTACGGTATAAACAGCAGCTGCACTACCACCACAGGATTAAGGTTCTCATCTTGGACCTGCATGGAAACAATATGAATAAATGATGAGTGTTCAATTTGATCAAAATACTTTAAAACAATAAACATGTTACAGTCAGTGACGTAACATGTTTATAATCAATTACCATAAAAGAAATATACAAAAAAGTCTGTGAAGATGTTTCAATATCTACATATCCAATAGACATTTTGCAAATGAATTTACCCCGGGATCATTTTAACATTATATGAGCTCTAGTGACATTCAAAAGGCTAAATAAGATTCAGAAATAGACTGTACTGCCCAACAAGACACAATTTTATTTGGTATTGTTTTCATTTAGCACAATATGCAATATAACTTTAGGTCTAATCCAGTGAGCATTTCAAAAATACCAAAGCATTTGTATTTCTTATTTTGCATGATTGAGAATCTTGCCTATGCTCAAAGGAAACACAATCTTTCCCAAAGTCTTTGCCAATATCTCACTTATCACATTCAACCAATGAGCGGACTTTTAGGTCATGATAAAAACTGGTATGTTTCTTCACACCGCACTGTAGTTCTATGGCAAATATCATCCTGTCTGTATTTTTCTAATGCTGCCTGGGAAAAGTTGTTTTCATTAAACATTAATCCAATATTTACATTCAAGGGATAGACAACCACAGCTCCTGCTGATTGTTTCACCATGGTACAAGTACACAGCTTGTGTTTGACGATCATGCTCTCGTGATTAAAACTGTCCACACTGTAGAGAGTGACTCCCTTGTTGTTAGTAGTGATGGGCGATACCGTACAATTTGGTTTTCAACTTGACCATATCATCACAGGTAGAGCTTGATACTTTGCATGAATAAAAGTGTATTTTTATCTAAACTAAATAGTAAAAAATAATAACCATGCTCACTGATGGTCACTTCTACTCACTCACTGTGCTCACATCTAACTTGAAGAAAATGCATATAAATAATTACATTAAGACAATTGGAGATTACTGTCTACACTCTTATTAATATAGCTTAATACAGTCTACTGCTACCCAGATTGCTATGGCTACTACTGATTTCAAAGCAGTAATACATTTTATTGCAATAGCTCTTAATAGTTCCAAGATATTCTAAAAACAACATCTATCAGTGAAAATCATTTCGGCACAGTTCCCTCTGTTGTTGCTGCTTCGTAGTCATTTTTTCTCATGATCAAGTCTGATGCAAGTGTGTAGGCCTACTGCTGAAGCCGAACCTCTATTTTGATTATCGACTACAGTACTATCAATAGGTTAGGCTTCTGCTAAAATCTACTCTTCAAAAAAAAAGTTTACTGGACTTCTGATATAATATTTCCCATGGCTAGTTAGGCATCGTGAGGGGTCAGTAAACACTCATGAAGCAGGCTGTTGCTGAGAAATTTGATGTAGGCCTATGAATGAAAATGTAACAGCAGCCTGCAATTAGCCTGTTTGAAAGTCAACTATTTGCATCACACTGGAAACTGGAGGCACATTATTGACAGATACTAAGGCCTACATTTTCCATTGAAAAAATAGAGGTGTATAGGCCTATCAAATGACAGGTTACCTGACCTGCCTGCACTGTAATGACAGAGTAATAATATGCATTGTTTATTGCGTACCAAACAGCATCTCAGGAAAATGTTGATGGAGATCTAAAATCCAGAGTTCAGCCTCCGAAGACAAAACTCATCTTATTCATTGTCCTGCTTCTGGACTACAAATTGAAAATTCCTGCGGAAGTCCCTCCCCCCACGGCCCACCGTTGCGCCTCGATGATGTAACCACTTTCCAAATATAGCGTGTTGCTGATGGCTGAGCGGCTCCGTGACTGGCCGAGGCCGATGTCCCTCACGTGACGTCACCACGACCGTGTTATTATTGTAAACAGCCCGCCTGCTCTCCACCGACGCTCTGTGCCGAGCCGACTACTCCATCCAGTCCTTTGTTCGTGCAGCGAAAACACCGACGCGACAAAAGCCCAGCGACCGTCCGCACATACTGCGGCTCGAAGCTCAGAGCAAAGTTACACATATGACCGGAAAAGATGACACCGTGTTTATTTCATTAAAATGATGCCAACTGCCGCACCGTTGTGGACGTGTTTGTTGAGCACCGGGATCTTCATGCAACCGGCGACTGCTCAAGGGCTGCTACATGAATAAAAAGAATAAACTGGCAACAGAGTGTCGGTGACTTATAGCCTAACACATTTACGTCCACTCGGATAGTGGTTGTTCACATTCATCTCATATAAAGTGATTTCACGTTCGTATTAAATTGAGCTCACAATCACATCGTTTTGTATTTGACAGCTTCGTTGCCAATGATTCCCAAATGTCAAATTGTTGAAAAAGACATGTCATTTTGTAAACAACATGCACATCGACACCCCTCATAATTAATAGGCTAGCCTTTATAAAAAAGGCCTGTAACTTATATTCTGCCTCGCCTGTTCGACAGCGTTGCCTTCAAGGGACTTTACTTTGTGCCCCTTTATATAGGCTACTATGTTTGTGCCCCGCGTCGCAGAGAATCGTCCAAAGACGACTGACACCAAACGGCAAAACTCTACATAGTCGACATGTCACACATCAAAAAGTTCAACTCACTCCACTTCATGTTTTAATGGCACTTACTCGATAGCCTGGATGCCATTCCTGAGTGGTCGCCTGCATCTCCCTCGCTGCCAGCCCCGGCCACTGGTGACACCCTCACCTCGACGTTTCCATCCAGTCAAGTTGACAACATGCGTCCATTCTCCGACCTAAGTGCAGTTTCAGCAAAGCTTCAAGGAAGTTGTTTCTTTTGTTCCAGTGTTTTTGGTTGCGTCAATGTTGCGAAAAGGGGGGAGGCGGAGCGGTGGATAGGCTACGGAGAGCGACCGAGAGAGAGAAAGAAAGAAAGAGAGAAAAAAACACATCTGAGCGCCTCATATAGCCTTGTTTGCACGCCTGGACATTCACGCACAGACAAACACCTCATCCAAATCCGCGTTAAACTCGTCTCATCAGCTCAGCTCACGTGTCAGGGACGAGCAGCATCCCTTCAGAGTGAACTAGACCAAGCTATACAGTGACACGGTGTCCAGGTCCGATAGACTATTAGCCAAGATCCGGCTATACCACAGCACGGTGCGCCCCGTGCGCGCGTAGAGGAACGGATACATATGCATAAGCCCGGCTCGGTAGGTAACTTGGATTTTCACAAAACTACAGATTCTGAATCGTATGCGGGCTTCGTTCCTTGCCTTGCAATGGCGCTCACATGCAGGGTTTCATTCTGTTACTTCATCAAGCCAAGATTTCTTCTAAACGAGAGCGCACGCAGCCTATACTATACACGCCATTCGACTTCAAACTCTGCCAGTTCCCGGACAGCGCAGGGCGGTAACGAGATGCTCAGTAACGCGTTATAGCCTATATCACCAATATGAGTAGAAGTATAGAGACTTACGGTTTCCAAATTTGCTGTCAATTCGCCATTCCATTTTCCCCCTTCCATCCATTCCCTTCTTTTCTTGACAGGTTACTCGCTCACTGTCAAAGACTATGTGACAAGAAGTTTACTTTCTTTCTATGGGAGCTTAGTTTGATAAAAAAAAAAAAATGTATCAAACTAAACAGATGGACATCACTAACAGGGCCAGGTAATTGGATTTCCTACTTCCTGACTGGCAAAGTCAGAACCATAAAAGCAATGCAACAAGTAGAGGAACGAAAGAGGCGTTTTGCCCTCCTGCTGCTGTAAAAAACTGAAGCACAAACAGACTTCTCTTTGATGTAACAACGAGACCGTCACTGAACCGAGGGGAGGGCGAGCTGAGACGGCTTACTATGCAGAAATAGGATCATGTGGGTTCATCGGATAAAAAGGTGAGCTCCCTGTTCCCCCGCCGCTGTTACAGTAGCGTTGCGTCAGGTAGTTGCTCGTGTCAGTGAAGTCTCAATCAAGGCGCCCTTTCTCTCCATCCAGACAGACGATCAACAGCAGCATATATATGTATGTACGTAGCAGAAACCACGTTAGGTCATTTATATATCAAATGAGAATTTGCCAGTGGCTTCAGCGCCTTGATGTCCTTGAATTCTTTTTGACCTCGCAGCGCCAGAGGCTGTGGCAAAAAAAAGAAAGTTTGGCACGGTAGAAGTAAGAGGCTGCACGTATCAGCGAAGAGGAAGTCAGTTTCAAAAGTTGTAGAATCATTTTATGTCAATAAATGAAAGAGCCTTCAAAAAAACGTGACCAACAGAGATATTCCTGGTGCGCATAGGCCTGGAGTGTTTCTGCTCTACATAGCCTATATCCTGTCTTTACGCAACCCTTTTGAAACTCTATGAAATGTAATGCTTAACAGTAACATGAAAGTCAAGGCCTGTAGGGGATCAATTTGAAGCGATTCTGCAAAAGCAAACTCCACAAGTCCATCACCTCACAGGCTGCACGAGGGAGCGATTACACTCCAGTGGGTCTGCATGCGTAAAAGGACGCCGTGCGCGCGTGAAAAACATCTGATTTCTCATAGTGTAAAAGTCTGACGAGAAACTTTTTGTTGAGTTTTGATGGCATACAAGAATTCAAGTCGATCCTATTAATGGAATACAATTTTACTTGTTGCAGAGTTTGTTTTAACGATTGTTTTTTTAAGTGCCATGTCCGTTGACAAAGTAAAGTGGTAAGGCAGTCATCTACGCTATATGAGCCTGTGAGGTCGACATAGTGAGAGAGGAAAATGTGATGCTTTTGATCAGAGGCATAGGCTACATTCCGTAGTTCATTATTTCATTATAGGCTAACTTACTGAAGATCAATTAACTGACAACGTCCTTTTTCTCCAACACGCATTGCGCTAGAATAAATGAAAACGTCATTTGATTAGCCTCAAACAATCACATTCATGTTCAGAAAAACTTCGACCAATCCTTGTTTTTTTTATCGCTGTAACAGCAGGTGCCTTTCCAGCCAAGGCACGTCTGACGGTCATCTGTTATAAAGAAAAGGCAAGAATTGCCTTCGTCTGTTTGTTTTACAAAATTACAAGTATTATAATAAAACAAAACATACAGCAAATTACAAAAAAAACGTATGAATACGTGTAATATCGAATGTCTTCTTTGTATAGGCTTAATATGCCAATTTCACAACCACCAAACATTGTTACTCATTTGTTTTTTTAGGCTCATTTGCAGTCTTCTGGAGAAATCTATTTGGAAATACATTAACATATTTGCCTAGTCTGTATTGTGCATGTGGACGCTTAAATATCCCAAATGTCTGGTTATTGGAAAGCTCAAGCAATGACTTTTTTTCTTTGAGAAAAACTGAATATTTTACCGGAAAATTAGACTTGATTAGCCCTTTAAGTGATCAATATCAGCAATCTGTTTTAAGACTGCTAATACTAAATTGTCATCAGCAGATCTGTTGAGGTTGGCACGACATAAAGTTAAAGCTTTAAGCTCTGAGGGCTGAAAAAACAGAACTAGTCCTTATACATACACAGTAGCCTACAAAATGCAATTCTCTGCCAAATCTATTTACCGTTATTAACTTATATTGAATGTGTATAACTGCTAACTTACCTTTGGTTCCTGTGCGCAAATTAAAGTGATCAGCTGGCAGAGAAAGTAACATAAGACGCTTGCTCTCTCTGCGTGTATGTGTGTGTGTGTGTGTCTGCGTTTTTGGGAGTGTCACGCTCACAGTTATGCAGCAGTATTTGAATATTTGCCCGATGTGTGGGCTGATGCACAGTCAGAATGCAAAGAAGAAACAGTAAACAGGCTCAATAATCTGATGTGTTGCGGTTATCCCTTAAAGGTCATTGACGAAGAACAAGACAGCGACGAGAGCTACAAAATAGTTGTGTAGATTTCATAATTTCTACTTTGAAAGCTCGTCCACCACCTTTGTTCTAAAGTTTATGTAGGCTATCTCTGCCTTTCTTCTCTAACATTTGACATATGACTTTTTGGAAATAGGAGACAGATGCGCACAAGACACCTTTAAAACTTTTTTTTATGGCAGAACGTCCGAGTTGTCTCTCCTGAATCTCCAAGAAAAAAATGTCACACGCTTGCGTTTGCAATCGACGGTTAATCCCCTTTAATTTCCCCTCTGCGCTTTAATGCAATTTTTTACTAAATGTCCTTGATTTCACTTTGTAATCGATTATCTCTCTGAACCATATTCAACATGCAAACATAGCCGAGAGTAGGCTATATAAGGTGCGCTTTTAATTGCCCACGAGGGCTGATTTAAAAAATGTAACACCTCACATTTTTTTAGTTTAAATATTTAGAATATGAGTAGCAACTGAAAGGTCATATTGTGTGGGAGGAATCTATATGACTGAAAACGAAAAACCCAGTAGCCTGTGTATGTGTGTGTGTGTGTGTGTGTGTGTGTGTGTGTGTGTGTGTGCGTGCGTGCGCGTGTGTGTGTTTAAATTGGGCACATGACACACTGATACAATTCATCAGCAGCTTTTCACACTGTAAACAGGTTTATAGGTTATGAGTCAAGTTAGTTAGTTTATTAAGATCCATAACTTCTATCTTAAACATATACTACCTTTCCTAGGGTATCTAGTATATCATAACAATATTACATGAGCTGGATTAGATACCAACAAAAAGTGAGTGAAAATGTTTTTTCTTAGATGATCTGTCTCGATATATAAAAACAAAACAGACCGGCTGTAATGTTATTTGAAGTCCAATCTTACACGTGGCCCGATGTTAGCCTCGACTCAACTGTAGTCATCAGTCTTTGAATTTCTCATACACTGAATCAGTCATTTACATCTCAAAGAGTTTGACAATTGCACCACCACACACTCCATGCAACAGCCGTGCCTCTCACTCATGTTATATAGACTCAAAATGCACTGCCAGCATGCAAACACAATCACTGTCATTCTGTCAATGGTATATCCTTGTCAGCTGGGGGACGCATTCAAGATCAATAATGTTCACTCAATTAACCTGATGGATAAAATGTCAGGGGGGGGGGGGCTTATATGGATGCGAGTGCAAAAGGCTTTTTTTCTCCAATGATGTGTTAACGTCCTGCACTGTCGACGGGCCCAGTCTGACAGGAGACACTGTGGGTGAGGCCTGTCCCTTCCAAAGCACCCTGTGTCCCGAGCAGAACTAGGTCAATACAGACCGCTGGTTGGTGAGTTGGAACGATGCTTCTCACACACACACACACATATACACACACACACACACACTCACACACACACACACACACACACACACACACACACACACGGAAAGAAAAGGAAAATAAAATAGCAGGAGAAGAAAATCCCTGCCTTTCGATTGAGGGATAATTAGAGACTGTTTGACCTGTTTGTCCTCCTTAAGTAAACCGTTGGCCATTTAGTTGGGAGTGGGTTGAGAGCGTGTGAAGCCCTTCGCTGGACCCCTCCAATTATGCTTTTTTTAAATGCCTGACAAAAGTCTCCCCCATTCTCTTCCCTGCCTTTTCTCTGTCACAACTAACATTTGGAGAGGTTCAGTGTATTACACATTATTTGCAATTACATTAAGCAGCAGGGTGTATTTAACAGTCCGGCTTCACTTGAGATAATATGACAAACTAGATTGAATTAGCAAGTGCTTTGTGGAACAAATAAAGTAGAGGAATACAATTGTAATGGAAGTACAGTACATAGAAAAGGAACAAGTACCCAAAAGGTACAACCAAAGAAAAAGGAGATGGTCAGGAATAGATAACAATTCAGAAAACAAGAAAATAAAGATATTTTTCTGTGAAAGTTTGAAAGATGTCCCTGCAGATGTTTTGCAGAATGAAAAGGTCTCATATGAGGTCTAAAGGCAAGGTCTCCAACTGATATGTTTGTCATAAAATACTACTCACGTGCCCATATGGACATCAAACAGGTGTTAGACGCTGTAATTATCATCTCATTGGGCTTAAAAAGAGATCAGTATAATCTTAAAAGCAAAGCTGACATGCATCCATCGCTGCTAATGCATGCAGCTGAGTTTTCCGGATGTGGAGGGCAAGTGTCAGAAATGTGTTTTTAACATAGAGGGAGAAGAAGAAGTTGCCAAAAAGCCAGAAGCGAATTAATCGATTACTGACACATTGCAAATCTGTCACCTTTGCTTGTTATCTCAGATTTAGTGTATGGTTACACAAGCTGACAGGAAGTCATAAACATACACACATATAGACCCTCAATGCAAAAATGACTGTATGCACAAAAGGTGTCCCATATTCACAGAGTACTTATAGCTGTGATGTCCATAGGCCCTAGGGACAGTGAGTGTTCTTGTGATAAGTTCCCTGACCTGCCCTGCTCAACCCGTCAGCACAATGGGGTTCAACAGGTAACTTAACGACCCGAGACAAAAACATTTTCCACAGAAAAACCAGAACACAATGGCTATAGTCACAATACAAGTCCTCTTTATTCTTACATGAGAGCTGTACTCAGGTGTGTGTGTGTGTGTGTATGTGTAAGTGTGTGTGTGTGTATGTGTAAGTGTGTGTGTGTGTGTTTGTGAGTGTGTGCATGCGCGTGTGCAAGAGTGATAAAGGTGCAGGGAGAAAACATATCAACTGTTGGAGGGCTTCAGCTGGTGCCTCATGAGTTAGGCCTATGACTAAGATCGGAAGAGAGTAGGAGTGTGGCCATGCTAATGTTGCCATACCAATACTGCAGAGAAAAGAAAGAAAGAAAGTGGAAGAAGACGGCGATTGGCCCCGGGCACGCATACACCCAGTAGGACCCAAAATAGGCAGTGTGTGTGGAGTGGGATGGCAGGGCAATTCACCGTCATTTATGTAAACATTTACATTTTAATGAGCACTCGTGAGCAACAATCATACTTAATGTTGTGTGTGAGAGATCAGAGTGCTGCTCATACATTATGTACATGAGTGTAAATGCATTTCTGTGGTTGTAAATGATTAACTTATTGTGTTCAATCAGACAGTCTGTGGGACATGCACTGTATACTTTTACAGGGATGGGATAGCATGCAATCTTTCAATCCAACAGAAAAAGCAACACGAAGTGCAGGGACTCAAAGGGGAAGTAATCACTAAAATCGTCCGCTTCCTCTTCCTTGTTCTAAGAATAACTTTTCTTGTTAACTTAGTTGAACACAAGTTGTGGCACCGACAGCCAGCTATTTATTTAAGTTTTAAGGAGTGACCTGATAAGGCTGTGAAAAAAAGTACCGGGCCATTAAACCTGTGTCAAGCCTCATGCTCTTGCATCATATTTATGCTGTTGTTTATTTTGTGTGTCTGTGTGTAAACTCCTTGCCCAGAATAGATGCTGGTCAGGGGCAAAAAGAGAATTTCACAGCTTCATCTTTGCTGGTAATTTGATTTGATTATCCCTGACCAAATTGTTCCTCCATTGTGTGGACTCACACCCTCACATCACGACCAACCCTCCCTCCCTCATTCCCTTCCCCTCTCTCATCCCTCCTTGCTACTCTCTCTGTCCCACACTACATGCCTCCCTATTTAGACTGTTGAGTCAGTATGCCACTGACAGAACAGGGCGATAAGGAAGATTGAATCATAGCAAATTAGAAAAACGCCAGCTTTTCATCAATAGACTGTCTTGAAAGGAAACACTCACTGGTGTTACTGGCAGTTCGTCAAAGTGCTAACAAAGACACGGCCAGCTTGCTCCGTGCAAAATGGACACAATCATAACATGGCTATTGAATAAATAGAGTAAAGTGAGATTTTTCTTTCTTTTTTCACACATCAATTTGTGCCAGGTGGAATGTCCTCAGCATCTGCAATGCATGGCTCCAGAGAAGGAGAGGTGTTTGACTCCTGGTCCATAGGTGTCTGGTTTCAGATGGCTAGGCACGCTGTGAGCACAGTGTGGAGCACAGCACAGCCAAGTGGACAACAATGGAAACACGCAGAGACACAGGTGTCCCCACTAAGAACCCTGATGTGTGCGAGAGTGTGTTTATTTGGGAGCCCATGCCCATACGTTTATATGTTTTTTTGCCCCCACACAGTGAACGCATACAAGTGCTGGCATGGCATGTCTGTGTTAACTGGCAGCAACATATATTGTTGTTGTGTGTATGATGTGTTCATGTGTGAGCTTGCATTAGCTCAGTGGTATTGATTCCCTTTTCACTCTAGCATGCACTCATGAATACTTCCCTCAGGACGGTAACACCTGCAAATGGAAAAGGATGGAAGTATTCCTAAAAGAGAGAGAGACACGTGGCTCTGAAGAAGATGGCCAGAACAAGAGGCAGGCAGTGTTGATAAACCAATTCACATCATATTGTCATTGCCTCTCTCACAGTATCCATTCCACCTTTTTCCTTCTCTTTATTTATCAGACAATCTCTCTCTCTCTCTCTCTCTTCTTCTGGCGCTTTCCCTTTAACTCACTGGAGGATGCTAACCCATCAGGTCCCTTGGCTCCTCTCCATGGGATGATGTCATTTCAGATGACATCACCATGCAGTGTATGTGTGTTTGTGCCCCCCTCCTCCTCCTCCTCCTGCAGCCCTCCCTCTGTTTCTTCACTCAGAGGGAAGGTGCTGTTTAACACACACCCGCTATACCCAGACCATCAGCCAAACTGCCTCGCTAGCACAAGTAGAGAGGGATAACGGGGGAGAGAAAGAGAGAGAGGAAGGCAGAAACACTTGCACAAAGGAAGAGGCGAGCTAGTCTTTGGAGCTGTAGTGGTGTGATGTGAGGACAGAGAGACAGAAGAGTGGAGGTGTGGCGAAGATAGGCTCTGAGGGGGAAGCTACTTTAATTGCACAACATTGCTGCTACCATAACACCACACATCCCATACAGGCATACACTGTCAATAAGATTGTAAAACTACAGTAGTAGAGAGCAGAAAATCTAAATTCTGTTTGGCACTAGTGTCTGCTGTTAACCCTCATATGTGTAGGACTTCACAGCTTGGTGCAACATTCTGTCAAACAATTGAGAAAAAGGGAATCATTTTAAATTTAGGGTAATACGCTTATTTACTTTTCAACAGTGAATGTCTGTATTGTACATGTAATATGAGGCTTCTGCAGGCAGCCAATTAGTTAACCTTAGCACAAAAAGATGGAAAGTCTTCTAGGTGTTTATGCAAATTTTGCTAACAAGCTACTGGTGTTACTTCATATCCAATAGACATACAAGCGGAATCTCTTTTCTAAGTCTCAGAAGCAATGTGAACTAACTAACAATTCTTCCAAGTTAAACGTCAAAATCCGGAATTTGTCCATGTATGCCCCGTAGAACGACACATGGTAGCATTTTCTGATCTGAACTATCGATCAGAAAACAGTTACAAATCACTGATGTAAAAATGAATTTATTGTACGCTGTGACAATGGTTTGGTTAAGGTTTGCTTATAGGTTCAGGCACAAAAATGTTTAAGCTTGGGATAAAACAACTGCTTTGTTAAAGGAGTACGGAACCGGCGTTCTATCATTATAAAATCGCTATTATAATATAATGAATGAGGTTTTTCTTCCCTCAGTTTTCCTTTGGCCCAGCTGTCCTGTTAATCCTAACCCTACATTTTCCCATGTGTGATGTCACACACATGGGATAATGTAGCGTTGGACAGTGAGACCATAAAACACTCTTTCTTCCTTTTCTCAGGCAAGGATGAACCGATTTCTAAAATGTTTGCACATTTATACTACATGGGATCTCAGAGTTCAATACACCTTCATATTTCCACCGGTGAAGTAGGTCTTTAAGGTTGGGTTCACCTCTGTTGTCATGTGCCATTTCTAAACAGGTGGCATAGGCTATGGAACCGTCGTGGTTATGCTTTATAAAAAGAAATGTTGAATGTTGAGAGGGCTTTGTCACTTGAACACAAACATATGTTTTGGGGCACTCTCTTAAAATACTGATTCCGTCTCTCTTCTTGGAAGGAGAGTCTAAAACTAACAGCATCCCCACAAACACCCTAATTAACACTTTATATTTATTTACTACAGAACCATAAAAGGCATCACCATGCAGCAGTGTTGTATCTTCCTGAGCTCGGCTTTGCACACTAGCATCTACTTGAGGTATATGGGAAGGATGTTGTTCTAATGATTCACTTTCTTTACAATTACTCGTGAATACCGGTGACGAGCACTGCCATCCAATTTTTCTTCCCTTTTTGCCATGACTAATTTAGTACAAAGATCTTCTCACTCACGTCTTTCATACAAGTCTCAGTGCAGCAGAGGCACTCCCCCACTGAAACACGCCTGGGCTTTATTGAGCACAGTTGGCACGTTCTGAGCCAATGATGTCATCCTGGTGAATGGGCCAGCAATATGGGGATCAGCAAGTTTCTGGAAAGAAAAAAAAAATGGTGAGGATAGACATCATGTGTAGTAATAGATATTGGGAGTCATTACGGTAGGAAGACAAAGTAGCATTATTTTGCCGTGTTTGTCTTCTGCTTCTTCTTCTTCCTCCTCTATAGGACGGGACAATGGTGTGCTTTGGAGACTGTGTCGCCAGAAACGCTGCGTCTCAAATTACATGTTGCAAGTAGTCTCAAAATATTGAGGCATGGTTGGAGGTTTTCATGTGGCCAGTTTTGATAAGTGGTTTAAGGAGTCTGCCAGGGAAATCTGTTGTTTCCAGCCCGGGATTGTAACATCGTAAGACCCAAGATTTTCACCATCAGTTTGAGGCAATAACAAACTAGTTTTTAGAGGCGTGTGTGTGTGGTTGTGTGCGTAGGAATATCATTGTCAGTTCTATAACTAGAATGTGAGGTCCGGGGCTTTGGTCATGGTGTTCACCCTTCTGTCCCCTGAGTACAGGCCAGCGCCCCCGTCACCTCCACCTGCTCCAGCCTCCAGAGAGGAGCACGGTTAAATTTAGATCATCAAGGAAGCTCGTCTGTGGACCAAGTGGGAGAGAGATCCTCCAGATTGTTGGATAACCAGAGCCCTTATATATTTGTGCCAAGCATGGAGGGAGGATATTTACTGCAAAAATACTCCCCTTAAGGACCTTACGTGTACCATTTTACATGATACAAATATTTATGTAACGTTTTGAAATACATTTTTTTAGCCATGCTAGCGGCATTGCCCTTGGGATGGAAATGTTGATCAACCACTCTGGTCCAGAGTGAATATAATCAATTATTGAATTGATCACTGTGAAATTTTGTACATTCACGATCAGAATGTACTGTCATGTACTCTTGTGAATGTACCTAAACCCAAATGGCTCGGATGTTCTGTTAACTTTGCTAGAATAGAAGAGGGTTGACATTTTTGGTTTTAAGTGAAATGTCTCAACAACTGATGTATCTGTTGCTGATTTCCCTAATGTGCCAACATGCTAGACTTAGATGGTCAACAAGGTAAACCTTAGCATGTTTGCAATGTCATTGTGAGCATATTAGCATGACGAGGTTTTAGCTTGAAGCACTGCTGTATATTCTCACAGTGCTGCTGAGTGAGTTTAAAATGTCTTGAAGCAGTAATAATACTGTAATACTTACGTTTGATGTATGATATATTCTGTGTAAAACAGGACTGTAAGTCTGAGTTGGAAGATCAGGTAAGGTGGACATTTTTTGCAGCATTGAGGGGGCTGGGTGAGGAGAGGACTCCACCCACAGAGATGTGGACCCCAGCCATAAACTTACTCTGTTTCCATGCATTTCACACACACACACACACACACACACACACACACACACACACACACACACACACACACACACACACACACACACACACACGTACATGTGCTCTCCTGCCTTTTGTGCACCTGTTGTCTTATAGGGGAACCTGCAGCTCCCCTATGGACTGGAGGTAGAGCACTAAGAACTTCCACCTGTGCGTGGGAGGTGTGTCTGTGTATGTCTGTGTGTGTGTGTGTGTGTGTGTGTGTGTGTGTGTGTGTGTGTGTGTGTGTGTGTGTGCGCGTGTGTGTGTTCGAGTGAGTGACAGATAAAGAGGGAAACAGTCAAATAGGGAGGAGAGCCACAGCGGTGTTTTATTAAGGGATGACTTGAATGAATTCCCCCCTATTTAAACGCACTCTCTTTAACTCACTCCTCTGCCCTTCAGCCACTCTTTGTCCAACCTTCGTACCCCTCCTCCTCCTCCCTCCCTCCAACCAACGCCCCCCCACACCCCCCTTGGGCCCAAATGTCGCCCTAACATTGACATGTTTTGGGTCATTTCATCTGATGGGATCTCCTGGGAGGAATTAGCATGTGCAAAAGAAAAGTCCACAGTTTTAAAAGCTCAGTGTTTCCAATTTGCCGCCACATGCTTCAAATTAGCCACGTATTTACTAAGGTCAGGCACTGGGCACAGAGCCTGTGGGGGAGCCTGTGTATACGAGAGAGAGAGAGAGAGAGAGAGAGAGAGAGAGAGAGAGAGAGAGAGAGAGAGAGAGAGAAAAGAAAGACAGCGAGAGGAAGAGGGAAGAAAGTTAGTTTAATTGCAATCCACTGCTGCAATAATAACACCACAGCAGATTTTTAGCTCAATGTATCTACGCGAATGCACAGAAGCAGCACAACCATTTCAACAAATTGTCGCCTGTGCAATGTAGAGGTTCAATTTGAATCCAGATGATATAGTCATTTCAATATGCAGACACCAGATGCACACATACAGCCTGCTCAGAAAACACAGCAGGCTTCTTCAACTCACAAGCCTCTTTTCACGCTCAGAAGGAAGGTCCTATTTTTACTACCAGTTGTTTTATTTTTACTTTGTGCGGAGAATTAACACAGTGGCTTGCAATACTATTTTGGGGCATGTAAAAGTAGGCTCAATAGGATTAAATTTAGAGGCTGATTTAGAGTAGCCTTTTTTTCCTGGCATGGAGGAATATGAGAAGCTGTGGTCTGGCTTCTGTCGGAAACCTGAAGTTTTACAGGCTTATTATGAGAAATCTTTATTTCTGGAGAATTATTTGTTCTGAGACCAAATGACATCCTTATCGCATCTTTTGTGTGCTTGTCTTGTTTATATCACGGCTCAGTCTTGGGTGAGGCTCCTGAAGTGGGTTTTTTATGCCTGTGTGCGTACGTGTGTGTGTATGTGTGTGTGTGTGCATGTGCGTGTGCATATATCTGCATGTGTGTGAGCACAAGCCAGTAGACATGCACACGCTTCAGAGTGTGTTCGTGTGTGTGTGAGAGCGTGTGTGTGCGCAGCCAAGCCTAAAAGCATTTAAGCGGGAATGGGAGAGGGTCTGGAATCTTGAGATGACATCATTATCCATGATGTCATTTCTGCAGGGTGACTTTGGCACATGTGATCGTTTGGGTGAGGTCACACTTTCACTTCTAACTCCCTGTAATTGACAGTGAAACAGCAGGTCACCGTTGCGGATTGACAAATGTCAAAATTAGCAGCCAATTAGGTAGTCGAAACTAACCGTTTTTAAAATGTGTAAGCAATTTAATCATTTCATTGGGAGTCCATAACAAAGCATTTACACTTGTAAAATTCATTGTCTCAGGCTTTAATCGTCAAATAATTTAACAAGATATGGCTCTGATACTTGTATGGCATTATTTATTTGATCATAAAGGTTTTATTGATGTGAGAAATGATGCTGTGCTCTGTATGTATATAGCCTACTACTTGTACATTCTCTCCATAAGTGCACTAGAGTTACGAAAAATTCTTATACT
Source organism: Ammodytes marinus (assembly GCF_949987685.1). NCBI lineage: Eukaryota > Metazoa > Chordata > Actinopteri > Uranoscopiformes > Ammodytidae > Ammodytes > Ammodytes marinus. The sequence continues at coordinate 22,000,409 of NC_137216.1, forward strand.
TGTCACCAATTGTTAGTATGAGCTTTATATAATGGTAATAATTGTAACATTGAATGGTTCAGAACTAAAATAATACACACGATGGAAAAAATTAAAAGGCTTAAATTTATATTTTTGATGTTTAGAAAAATGTCCTTATTATTGTTTTTAAAAAGATAAGGAATTAAAAAATTTAAATTGTTTCAGTGCAACAACATTGATCTGACATTGTGTGTTGGCTGACGGCACTCTGACCCCTGATAAAGAGAACATGTCAAGGTTAACTGACTCATCATGTCTTTTAGAGAGTAAAATATACACCGTGTTCCAAATTATTATGTTAATTGGTTTGAAGTGTCATAAACAGTTAATTTTTAGTTTTTCAATAAAACTTATGTATGATATTGTGTCTCAGGATGCCTTGGATCATTGAAATCAATCTCATACATCTGTGATAATTAGTTTGCCATGTGAGCCCAATCAAAGGAAATGTACTTAAGAAGGACGTTCCACATTATTAAGCAGGCCACATGTTTCATGCACTATGGGAAAGAAAAAGGATCTCTCTGCTGCCGAAAAGCGTCAAATAGTGCAATACATTGGACAAGGTATGAAAACAATAGATATTTCAAAGAAACTGAAGCGTGATCATCGTACTGTGAAGAGATTTGTGGCTGATTCAGAGCACAGACGGGTTGGTGCAGATAAAGGCATAATGAGGAAGATTTCTGCCAGACAAATTCATCGGATAAAGAGAGCAGCTGCTAAAATGCCCTTACAGAGCAGCAGACAGGTATTTGAAGCCGCTGGTGCATCTGGAGTCCCGCGAACCTCAAGGTGTAGGATCCTCCAGAGTTTTGCAGTTGTGCATAAACCTATTATTCGGCCGACTAAACAATGCTCACAAGCAGAAACGGTTACAGTGGGCTCAGGAATACATGAAGACTAATTTTCAAACAGTCTTGTTTACTGATGAGTGCCGTGCGGTGCAACCCTGGATGCATGGTCCAGATGGATGGAGTAGTGGATGGTTGTTGAATGGCCACCATGTCCCAACAAGGCTGCGACTTCAGCAAGGAGGTGGCGGAGTCATGTTTTGGGCCGGAATCTTGGGGAGAGAGCTGGTAGGCCCCTTTAGGGTCCCTGACGGTGTGAAAATGACCTCTGCAAAGTATGTTGAGTTTCTGACTGACCACTTTCTTCCGTGGTACAAAAGAACCGTGCCTTCCGTAGTAAAATCATCTTCATGCATGACAATGCACCATCTCATGCTGCAAAGAATACCTCTGTGTCATTGGCTGCTATGGGCATAAAAGGAGAGAAACTCATGGTGTGGCCCCCATCTTCCCCTGACCTCAACCCTATTGAGAACCTTTGGAGCATCCTCAAGCAAAATATATATGAGGTTGGGAGGCAGTTCACATCATAACAGCAGCTATGGGAGGCTATGCTGACATCCTGCAAAGATATTCAAGCAGAAACTCTCCAAAAACTCACCAGTTCAATGGATGTAATAATTGTGAAGGTGATATCTAAGAAGGGGTCCTATGTTAACATGTAACTTGGCCTGTTAAGATGTTTTTGATTGAAATAGCTTTTGATTTCACTAAATATGACCTCCACATCCTGCAAATTCAACAAATGGCCATTTTTAGTTATTTACAACCTATAAAATGTTTTGAAACTCTGTTGTGCATAATAATTTGGAACAGTGCATTTTGAGTTTTTTATTTAAAAAAAATATACTGTTATCATTGGGAGGTTTGTTCAATAAAATGTGAATCATACTTTAACGGTTGATGACTTAAATTATACTGACTGTCATTTGCATCGACTATTTAGGAAAATCTGAGAAAAATATCATTTGCATAATAATTTGGAACAAACTGTAGATTTGAAGAGTGTATGTATAACGTTGGTTTCCATTAACATTCATTTCTTAGATGTAATTTTGTATATTCTGTATGCTATTGAATGAAACTAATTCTGCATGCTTATCATTTATTTTTGTTTGTCATTTCATGTATTACTTTGGAAATATTGAATTCTAATCAGACATGCCGAAGAAGTCCATTTGAATACTTGACAGTTTTTTCGCCAAATAGAGTGATTCCAAAACAAGTGTTGAGTGTGTATCTTTAGTTTTGTGTGCGAGTATAATATCACTCTTTTTTTTTGCTTAAAGGCTTTGAGTGGGTCTAGCCCTAAATGTACCCCAGCTGGGTGGACTGCAACCCATACCGTGGTCAGTTTCTCCAAGCTTACACTGTGTCTGTATTTTACCCATTAACCCCACCAATTGATTGTAATAGTTTCCTTTTTGAATAAATAAATAGTTTAATGCTTTGTTGTCATCAATTTATATATTTTATTATCGAGTATATACATTTATAACACATTGTAACCATGCTCTAAGATGTTCCTTGTGTGTTTTATGAGTCAAACAACGTGTGAGATGGTTTCATCCCCAACCCATGGTCACAGCAGGGGACTGGCAAATAAACAGATTGTGGTGATTGCTCAGACCACAAAGAGTAAATCTGGACACACACTCAACCTTCTGTCATACTCGCCGACTGAGTTCACAGTGATACTTAACTGATGGTGTTTTTGTATGGTCTGCCTTTGCTTCATGATGAGACATTGTCTGAAAAACAATCCTATGTGTCAATGGAAAAATGAATCAGACTCCCGTAGAATTTGTTGACTTAAAAAACTCCTGTTTCCTTATGTTTCCATCTACTGCGTTTGCCTGTAGGCCGTTTGCATCAACCCCGTCTTGACTACATCATTCAGACAATAACCATCAATCTATGATAGCATGAATATGCGCACTACTCTCTCTCTCTCACACACAAACACACACACACACACATAGCTTGAGGCAGGCCATCCATTCTCATTAGTACCCTGTTGCAGTCGGCTGACGGTAAACTGAGCGTGTGCCAAAGTCATAAACCTACACATCCCTCCAGCCATTACCTCATAATTATGATGTCACACAAGTGTCTCATAGTGATGACATCACACCACCAGATTCACGGTCTTGCCTTTTTTTGATTACATTACACTGGGCCAGTTTCGTGCCAAGACCCTTATCCCTGAAAAGCCAAGGACAAAATGCAGACTGGGTCCAGTCCGGAGAGTAATTACCAATTTAACTATTGAGACGAAAGCGTATGGTTCAGCAATTGCTGTCCAGTAAGAGAAACTTATTGGTACTACAATTTAAGTTTGGTCTAACACTGTGAGATAATGGTGTTGGCAAGTAAAGTTTTCATTACCTATATAGCATGGAAATTTGCCAAAACCCTTAGTTTATGTCGCATGAATAACGTTTTAGTCTTTCTGGTCACGAACAATGAAGTCAGTGGTCTAACACACTGTCTATCAATTCAAGTCCCTATATAAATATTTGCTGACATACACAAGATGTTTTGTGCATTACTTAAAAATGATTGTGTTTAAAATGCCAATGTGTTTATTGAGCATGAGCATCGGGTCAATCTAATGTGACGTCTTTCAGAGCACGTGGAATCATGACCGGAGTTGTTTTAGTTTAGTGGAAAAGCGACAGTTCTGACATAAAAGCGTAGATCCATCATGGGAACAATTTCACTAAAAGACTGACTAGTTATTTTATGAAGCACTGTGGGTCAATCAATCTTCTGAGGTAAGTTAAAGGCTACACGCTGGGCTCTCTGCCATTCGGTACCTGTCACTGCTGTACCGTCACTCTGCCTTCCCCCCTACACCAACACCTTCATATGTTTGCCTCATTGTGTGTCCTCCTCACACTCTCATCCGCCATCTGCTTAGCTGTTCCAGTAATGATTCTTAGATTGGGGAGGAGGGAAAGGGCTGAAAAAACAAAAAAAAAAAACGAAAGGCAAATGATTTAAAAGTAAAGTTGCTTATAAACACTCCAAATCTCACGGTCCAATCATTCAGGATCCTTGAGAAGAGAAGATGTGCAATACATGACAGCAGTTGTTTGGTTTAAAGAAATGGATTTCTCTAACGTAGGTCTACTGGAGAATGTATGTCTGAAGGGGGAATATGAAATAACCACGGACATGTCACAGCACATGCACTGCAAGAGTCAACATGCATGGACACAGATACATGGTGTAATAGATCTAGTTCTTTTCCCAAAGTGTCACCCTCCACCTTGTAGATTTATTAGAAATGAACATAATGACTTCTCTCCCAAATCATCCCAGTATGCCTATGAAAGATCCGGATAATCTTTTAATGGGCCGAGTTTTCGACTCTCTCGTTGCACAGATCATAAATCTGAAAGTGCAGAAAGCGCCCCCTCGGCAGCTCTGCGTCCCCTTGACTATTTGGTGTCTGAAAACTGGATTCCCTCAAAGTGAAACAGGAGACGTAATGCTGGCGTTGAAGAGGAAGAAACTGTGGGTCTTAGCTCAGCCGTGAGATAGTGATTTTTGAAAGTCCCTGCGGTGCTATTGAATTACAAAAAGTGTAGCTGTAGGATAAGTGTCTTTTCTGTTATAAAAAAAACATGATTCAAAAAAATACATTTTATTTGTTGATGCTGACCTGTATTCCCATATTCAGGGTCTTCCTATTATCTTCTAACATTTTCTTACAGTAAAGTTATTTTTTATTGCGATAGCCCAAAATCACAACTTTAACCATTTGTACAACAACACCTTCGATCTTCAGGCGGTCAACTGGAATTAAAACATCCAGTAAAAAGGCAAAGGAAAGAGCAACAGCGGAGGAACCCCTCTATAGGACAGACAGACATACAGTGTGGTGTTTTATCTGCAAAGTAGAAAGAAGTAGCAACAGTAGGGTTATGTTATGCAGCAGCAGAGGGAAAGCATTCACTGAATAAATGACACAACTTAAACTATTAAAGTGAGTATATGTGTCATTTTCAAAACAATTAATATAATGTAAAAAAAATGTGAAGGCTTAATTGAATATTTTGACATTTTGTGAAATATGCAGAACCATGCTCGCTTTTTCCCCCGTTTCCATTTTGAGTGCAGGCTGGTGTTACACACACATAAATGGGACAGACATGCTGTAGTATCAATCAAAAATGGCTAGTAAGACAGTTTTCCAACATCCATTCCTTTAAAATGTAGTGTAATACTAGCACAAGTGGAAAAGTGTCATTAGGTCTGCCAACTGACTTAGGTAAGTTTGTACAGTTAGCTCTCTATAAACTAATGGTCATACCAGACCAAAGTTTCAGAAATCCCCTGAATGTATTAAGTTGAAAAGGGGGGGGGGGCTTTTCTTTGTGCTCACAAGTTCAACATTTACTTTTGTAAGAAGAGGAATGTGTTTGTTAGTTACATAGCTCACTTCAAAATGAAGTGTTTAAGATTAGATTTTAGGAAAAACAAAAAAGTGTTTGGATCGAAGAATGTTGAGAAGGGAGAACGCATGGGGGGCCAAGATTTGGTACAACCTGAAACCACAAATCCTCCTCTGGACTATGGAGACCTGGAAAGAGGACAGACAATTCTAGCCACAAGAAAGACGAAACTCAAGGAAACCATTCAGACAGAGGAAGAAGTAGGGACAAGTTTGATAAATAGAGCCGGTAAATTTGCGAAGTCCTAAGGGATTGGTTAACACATGCTTTAAATGAGTCATATATACTCACATCGCCCTAAACATTTTTTTGGGAATTGAGCTACGGGTCGCTGTAATCATTCTTTTGATTGCAATGTAAGTGAAGGAAAGGGAAATTCATTCTTAATTTTGTCGCATTCAGAAGTTCTTCAGGAGCTAATATTAAGGCTTTTGGGGTCTTGGTTAGACATATCAAAGGGTGTCCTCAAGAAGGTACAATCTTTACTGTGAAAAAAGATCAGGAAACCCTGGCCAGGGGAAACACATTTTAAGCTAAAAATGCGTGTTGAATTTGTCTTTAATCGCTTAGATTTATAAACAGATATCTTAAAGGACAGGAGGAACTATTAAAAAGGTCGATAACAGACTCGAAAGAAATCTGAATTCATCCTTTTCCTACGTGTTGATTGACCACAGTGTTGGTAGTATGGAGCCCAATAGCTGATGCCACTACTTCTCCTGAACAACACATTTGGAAAAAGGTCAATCACGACCAATCAGTATCAAACTGAGACACACATAATGAAAAAAGCCTGATGCCTGTCAGGCTGCCTACTGTCACAACCCTCCCAACAGAGGTCACGGTGCACATCCCCTGACGTGACCCAACCTAGAAAGTAGAAGCCAAGTGAAGTGCCCTGGAATTCTAGGGTCTCATAAATAAACAAATAAACACATTTCATACGCAGAGTACTTATTCTAATTACAGCCCTGGACATGTGCTGAGCACTCTCTAATTTCTCCCCGAGCAGAGAGACTTGCGGAGCCGTCTGCGGCGGACCAGCAGTCGGCAGATGTAATTACCACATCATCTCTGGTCCCGGCTCCACTGGGAGAGAGTGAGGTAGGGAGAGAGAGAGATGAAGAGAGAGATTGATCCTAGTAAACAATAATTAGGGTTGGGGATGGTGTATTGTGGGACAACTACTTGGCGGGACAGAGTAAAGAGAGGGAAAGGAAAAGGGAGAGAGGAGACAGGCAGGGATCATGGGCAGATGAAAGCCTCTGTGACAGACAGCCCCCCCAATCTGAAAGGGTGAAAGTTTACCATTTCTATTAGGGTTGGGTGGAATGACGTGCGAAGGTAGAAATGTATCTACCGTTAGAGATTTGCTAATACCGTGTATACCATGGATATAACATATGCGTGCCATTACGGTGCACATTTGTAATGACATAGTCCAGATTCCCACTGTTGAAAAGCATGAGGTTAAGAGAACTGTTCAGCACCTTTGACCTGAGGTATGCAATGCCTAGCTGCAAGCACTTCATTGAACTTACAGAAAAATATACAGTGATAAAAGATTTTGACCACACTGGCCAACCCTACTTTCTATCAGTGCTGCAACTTAACTTCAGTTTCAATGTTGAGTCTTCCCTCAAGATTAGTTTGTCGATGAATACATGAATAATTTGTTCCATATATTAATTGAAAAAAGGCAACTGAATTTCAATCAGTAGAAACTTGAATGATCAGAGGTGCTCATTACAAAAGGTTCTGCAGAGTCTTTGGTGATTACGCCCCATCGTCGTGACCCCCATCGGGCTTGTTTTGTCAAGACAACAATCCAAAAGCCCAAATGTATTCAATTAACAACGATTTAAAACAGAAAAGAAAGAGCTGCAATTCATCACTTTTGACAAAACGGAATTACTGAATCTTTGATGTCTTTGCTTGATGAATGACGGAAATATAAAATGACTGCTGATTATTTCCGCAAAATTGACTGATCAGTTACTTACTTTTAACAAATCATTTTTAGCCCCAGCTCTGGGATAAATAAACTCTGAGTGGTTGAAAAACAGATGTGCAAAAATGTACACATTGAAGAGATACACTCATTTCAGTTACTTCAAATGTTTTGTAGCAAGTGTAAGAATAAAAAACGAAAGAAGAAAGAAATCCACAATGTTCCTTTCAGTTTTAACTTTGTGGAAGTTTCTTATAGACAAAGAAAGTTCTGTTAACTTCCAGAGTTTCTCACTAAAGAGCGTCATGTGTGTTATCGAGAACGGTCTGACAAACGTGTTGAATGCATTCCCTGTTACGCAGGGCAACAGAGACAAAAGATGTTCGAACACAAAAGCACAATCCAAAGCAACTTAGATGAATCGATGAAGAACAGGGCTGGTAAATTGTCTGGAGGACTAATGAGAGAAAACGGGGCAGGTGAGTGAGTGGACGGGACAGTCGATGATGGGGAAAATGAGGTAAAAGTAGGAAGGCATCTGGTGGACGATTTAAATTGGCAACGCAGGGAGCTTCTTCCTCATCAAAACCTTGTTTCAAATTTGACGGTTTTGAATAATGTTTTTTTTTCCTGCAACACTGATCACAGAAAAAAAAATCAGTTTTTATTTTTTTTCCTCAAAGTGCTACTTCTCTTGGCACATTGTCATCACCCTCAATCAGTGGAATAGTGTGAAACCATCCACAGGAGTGTATCGATATTTGATACTCAGTGCTCAGTGGTGTGCATGAGATACAAACAAAACTTTAATCCACTCATCAAATGCTTAGCTTATAAGAATTACTTAAGAGAGTCAAAGAACAGCATTAAAAACTTGCCTAATATTCATTGAATGTGGTGAGAAAATGTAATGTGCCTTCCTGCAGCGATAGCAGAAGGCCAGAGGCATTATGTTTTCAGGTTGTCTGTCCATCCATAAGTACGTCTGTACCTCCGTCTGGGCCATTCTTGTGAACGAGGTCACTGTAAACTGAAATCTTGCAAGCACAATATTTTAAGAAAGCATTGAGCGCAAACTTACAATTGGACTCGAGGGTGAACTGATCAGATTTCGTAGGTCAAAAGTTGAAGGTTCCTGCGACTTTACATAATATTGCAGTGACCTTGTATATTGTAGCTTTTTAGAAGCTTTACCTTCTTTGAAGGATTATTTACCACCACTGTACTTTCACTGCTCTGCAATTGTATGCCTGGAGGAGGCATTTAACCGCCAGGCAGCAGTTATAGTTTTAGTTCCCAGTTAGGTTCCTGAGATTAGAAGTTTGTGTTTTTATGATTCCTAGAACTGTTGAAAGTTTTAATATAGAATTTAAAAACTTTTCTTATTTCATACCTTTAGGCGTTCATTAAGTATATTCATAAAGACATTCATGTTTAATAAAACTAACACAAATTAATTGACACACAGCAAACCCATTGTTATGGTAAGTGGCAGACATGCAGGCAAGTAGGACCCAGATGCAGACAGTTAAACTAGAAGACTATTTATTAGTTCCACAAAAAACTCCAGACGTGCAAAAAGGCAAGGCACAGGGAACACAGGAACATATAAGGACAGACTCACCAACAGGTACAATGCTCGGACAGGGAACAAAGAAACACAGGGAGTTAATATACACACACAAGACAGAGTAGACAACGAGGGACAGGTGTAACACATTAGGGGAGGGAGCAGTAATCAAACAAGAGGGAAACTTGACAGGACATGGGGAGGAACAAGACAGACATACCAAAATAAAACAGGAAACACGGGGAACCACCAAAACAAGACAAGACAAAGACAGAACATGACACCCATGATACTAAGGATTAAAGTTTAAGAGGACTGGTCTGTAACTAACGATACTTTATGGGGTCTTAAAAGGTTCCAATTGTGGGAGAGGGGCCCACAGCTCATTTATGTCCTGGGGGTGCTTAGCAGGTTCATTCAGCCACAGTCAGGTGGTTTAGACTAAAGGACATATGAGCATATTTTATGTTTTTGCATATGTTCTGAAATGTAAACTACATTCTTCAGATAAATGTAGTGGGAGTTAAAAGTAAAAAAGGACCATAAAAAGTGTTTTACACCAAGCACACATCAGTCAATGTTCAAGCCACCACGCCATTCTCAGCCTTCAGGGAGAGGGGAAACACCACATTCAACTGATGCTGGGAAAAAGGACTCACCATCCTGTGGGGAAAGAATAAGACTTTACGGGAAGGAATATCTCCCTTGCATGTGTGTGTGTGTGTGTGTGTGTGTGTGTGTGTGTGTGTGTGTGAGTGTGAGTGTGAGAGAGAGAGTCTGGGGGGGGGGGGCTGCACATAAGGCATGTGTGCTAACACTCAGACTTTATAAACATGCATCGGGGAATAGCATTTCGGTGATTCTGGCATTCCCGACATTCCTTACTGTGAATTTCCAGTCAGCATGAGGCTCACTGTTCCAGAGCTCTGACATCACAAGGGGGTTCCACTCTGCCTTCCACATTCTGCCTCCCGCTCTCTCACAATCCCACCCATATTTGGAAGTGAGAGGAAGGGAATCCCAGATGATGACTCAAATGCTTTCTGCTGCCAAGGGGAATTCTCTCCACATCTGTTTTTGTGTGCGAATGAGTGTACGTGTGTATTATTAACGTGTGTCATGGTGTACATTGCCTCCTTGAGCTGAAGATTTGAGTTTTCTTCCCCCCTCTTCTTTGGGGGAATTCAAAATGGCAATGTGGCTTTTGAAATAACAGCTTATGTCTGAATCCATACAGAAACACTGGCAACCTGATGTTGTCCTTCTATTTATAACCTGCTCCTCTTGGCAGCCATGACTGGTGAAAAATGCACTGTGTTGAATACGTACGCTCTTGAAATCAGCCTCTTCTCACTGTAATTCCAGAGGATAAAGAGGGTACATAACAAACACGCCGTTGGTAATGCAGAACGCACATGACAGCTCGATATGTGAGCTGTAACCAGTAACCCTGCATTGGACCACCACAAATGAGGCCAGAGAGATAGATAGGACCATGGGCTGTTCAATGTGCTCAGCAGAGTGTGACCAACCGTCAAAAGCCTGCTGGCTGTAAAAAAAAAAAAAAACTCCCACCTCAACAGAGAAGTTCATTGGAATTGTCTTATTTCATGCGAGGGTGGGAAGCTCACAAGTGATTTACATAGGGAAGGAGGAAGTGGAGTTTGGAGGGGGTGGGGTGGAAGAACAGACATTGCTTTTGTCCTGCTGAAATTGTCTTTGTTGGACGTATGATCGAAGAGGATTTGGGTTGGGATACAGGGGTCTCGGACTCTGGATACACAAAGCCACTTCGAGGCCTAAGTTTAGAGCCACTTTGTTCTGGTCTGCGCGCTGGTGACGGAGGACTGAGCTCTCTAGGGCTGTCTGTGGTCCAGTGTATCAGAGAAAAGGCCCCTGTTGTTCTCCCTCGGCAGTCAGAGACGCAGACGTTCCCTCAAGCAGCTCAAAAAAAAAGAAAGAAAGCTTTCATTGAATATTCTGTTTAGCCACACAGACTGTTGTGTATGATACTCCCGGGATCCATAAAACCAGTAATTCACAGACAATATCTCGCCCACGCTCTCTTCGCCACAGACTAGGCTACAGCAACATAAATCTCACTGATTTTAAAAGGAGGAGCTGAGACAGTGTTCAAAGCGTTTCGGAGCATGTGTTGCTCAAATCCGGGTGAATGGGGCCTGCAAGATTTAAGACGCAAAAGAAAGAAAGAAAGAAAGAAAGAAAGAAAGAAAGAAAGAAAGAAAGAAAGAAAGAAAGAAAGAAAGAAAGAAAGAAAGAAAGAAAGAAGATTCGGAAATAGGTGACATGAAAATGAGCAAGTCTGAGAAATATGAAGCTATACGTCACCCTGCACAGACTCTAGTTTTCCTCTACATCATGCTGCTCCCCACAGGGACACTGTATGGTGGTGTTTAAAAGCTCCGTCACCAAGCACACAAATCCCTTCCTTCCTCATTACCAAAATAAGTTAATTAAAAACCCGATAATGAGCTGTGCTGTTGGTGTCTTTAGGGGAGAGAGAAATCAACAGCTCAAAAAAACTAAATAATATAAACATATCAGAGGGAGCCCTGAACAGTTAAACAAACTGATGACACAGCGTTAGTCAACTAATGGGTAAGAAAAAACACAGAGGCATCCTACACATCCCTATTTGAGAATGCTCATAAACAGTGCGGTCGGAAAAAAACAACAATAAAAAACAAGTGACTCATTGAAAACCAACTGGGACACAGTGTCATATCCAGAGAGAGGGAGAGAGAGAGAGAGAAAAAAGAGAGGGAGAGAGAGAGAGAGAGAGAGAGAGAGAGAGAGAGAGAGAGAGAGAGAGAGAGAGAGAGAGAGAGAGAGAGAGAGAGAGAGAGAGAGAGAGAGAGAGAGAGAGATGCCCTCCTCTTACTGAAGGACAGATGGATCCCCCAATCTGTTGTGTCCCAGTATGCCAAAGACATGACAACTGGTCACCAGATATCATGCACCTAAGGAGACCTTTTGGCTCTCTGCGAAAATCTTACCATGTCTTTTTTTTAAGCAAATATTAACTACTGGTATTAAAATTGTGCACGGCCAAAAACCGTAATGTGTGTAGCCATCATTTATATACGGTCTATGGTTACCATGCAATTATTATCAAAGTTATTGAGCGACCTCTGGCGGCCGTACTGACAAACTGCACCTGCACGTGACGTCACCAGGGAAAGATCCACTGTACTAAAAACATGGGGGCATTACAAGTCAGACAGTGTCTTTTTCGGTTCTTTTACCAACTTTTTTCGACGCCATAATATGAATATGTCTTTAAAAACGTGTTTTATAATCGCTAGTTTGGGAAAATGGTGGAAATTAGCTGACAGCGCGATACTAATTAATATTGGACTCGCCTTTGTGACGAAGGCAGGAAGTGAACAGCGAGAGGCGCCTTTTCTGAGCTCATGTTGTTGTCAGGCAAAAAAAAAAAGTATCCGTTACATTACGAAGGCCGACACTGTTTTCTGCAAAGTCAGCTCAAACAAGCATTCATTTTATCTGTAGCAAACTACGACAACAGAAATATAGAACATGGCTACTAAAAAGAAGCGCGCTCCTAACGTAAACAATGACAGCTGGGTTGTCGTTGCTGCAGGTAGGTAAAGTTGTGGGATAACACATTGAGTTTGTGCAAAGTAAGCTAGCTTTCTATGTCGGCAGACACCTTTACAACGTTTTTACATAATGCATAAGTTTGCCATCGTTTACTTTAATAGCTAATAGCATGCCTCTTACTTCAGCTACATAATGCATTAAATACTGGTGACTGCTGTGTCAACTAACTCGGTATTAGTTTCTTAGTGTTAACGTTAAGTTTGCATCTTGATCATTTCACACAGAGTACCGTTACAAAGTAATGTTTTCTCAGAGAATCTTACTTCTGTCTTGTTCTCTCCAGACTCCGCCATAGACACACCGAAGCACGACAGTGACCCAGCTTTTGTGAGACTGAGGAATCCAACTACAGGTATCTGTATTATTACTACACAGGGGCTAAGGGGCTGCAACTAACCATTTAATTACAAGACTGGATTCCTGCAGATCCTTAAACAATCAAAATCAAAGTCTTTAAAATTTAAAAAGGTAGAACTGGATTTTAGAACTTGAAATGACTGAAATGGAATAACAATATATCAAATTAAAAACACATTTGATTTGATTTGATTATAAAGTAAACAAACCAAAAGAAAAATAATAATAATTTTATCTGTACAATTTGGGTTATAAATAAACTGGTCTTCAATTGATTTCTGATTTCTAATAATAAAACAAAGTCTTTAAACGCCTTAAATATAACTTGGCTTAAGCTGTAGGAATCCTGCAAGATCAGTCATTTGTCAGAAGATAGCTGAAAATATATGGGTAAGTAGAATTAGCTTGTTTTTTTCTCTCTCAATTTTGGCATCTCTATTGATTATACGATGTACAGTTCTGCTATTAATTCCACACTATGCCACTGATCAGTAGATGGCTGTGTCACACCAACAAATGCAACAATGTGCTAACAAAGAAATTAAACAAGAATACATGGATGTAAACAATTGAAATACACATTTAGTTTGGCATAATGCTTTGGGAAACACTTGGACATTTTGTTTACAAAAAAGACTCCTCGGGGCACTATTAATCATTGATGAAAACGGCTGCAGATAGGTAATGAAAAGGATTGTTGGTTGCAGCCTTAATACCACTGTAATATGGATTTAAGAAGTACCTACATGTTGACCTTGAGTTTCACATTAGTCTAAATCTGGATCTTGTGAACTGCATTGCAGATGTGGTAGTGAAAGTCACACAGTTCCTCATTGTTTTTCCCCCCCTACAGATGCAGCCTCTTTGTACATGTTGAGTAGCGGTGATGTACAGCTGTTTGAGGTTAAGGCATTTGAAGAAGATTTCCACTCCTGGTTTGTTGGCCAGACTGTGCAGAGAGGTTTGTCTCAATTCCCTTTTAGAGTGTAAACTCAGCCTGAAGCACACTAATAAAATGTCAAAATCTGCCTGTACATCGGGAAGTCAACCTACTCATACAAAAGAGCGCTAAACTATTATGCAATCTATTATGAAGTGGCTCTCTAAAAGTTTACAATGTTGATTAAATAATTGCGAAGTTGAAAGGCATACTAGGCAGGAAATTCCCTAAAAAACAAAGTATAGTTGTTTGTTGGAAAGTGTATGATTTAGCATTTAACGTTTAGTGATGCTTTTGCCTTTATTCCCTTATTTTAACCACCGTGATCATCGCTCCAAACATGACCAATTGTTAACCAAGTGTTTCTGTTTTTATTGTTCTTTTTAATAGATGGGAGACTTCTCTTTGTTACACCGATGGATCCTCTCTATCTCATGTTGCCCTATTTGATTAAATCTGGCAAAGAGGTAAGAAACAGAAATCTGCCTGGATCTCACAGCTGTTGTTCCAGTGGGGTTTTCATCAAGATCTTTGCAGCGTAATGCAAGTCTTGTTCTGCCAGAACGAATGGTTTGTTTCCCTCTTGAGTCTGATTTGAAGTTTTTTAACCCTGATAACTTAGTAATTTTAAAGACTAATATTTCTAAGTGTATGTCACATTTTGCTTAAACTGGAGATGTTGTGCAGAACTTTTGTCTGGATTTAAAAATGGTTTATGTGCAAGTCATATAAACAAGATACCGACTGAACTCGCATATCACCATAGCAGTATATGAATGAATGCAAATAAGACTTAAAGACCTTCTTCACCGGTGGAAATATGAAGGTCTGTTGAACTCTGAGATCCTATGTAGTATAAATGTGCCAACATTTTAGAAATTGGTTCATCTTAGCCTGAGAAAAGGGAGAAAGAGTGTTTTATGGTCTCACTGCCTAACCCTACATATTCAATGTGTGACATCACAAATGGTAAACTGTAGGGTGAGGATTAACAGGACAGCTGGGCCAAGGGAAGACTGAGGGAAGAAAAACCTCATTCATTATATTATAATAGTGATTTTATAATGATAGAACGCCGGTTCCGTATGGGTGAAGTATTCCTTTAATGATTTTCTATTTTGTAACTTACACCTCACACAAGAAGTAATTATGTTTTCTCTTCCAGCAGGGGAAGTTCCAGCCTGTGGCTCATGTTGTTATGGATGAGGAATTCCCAGCTTGCACGAGGCTGCTGAGCTGCAAACGCTCCCTGGCCTCCCTGCACCACATTGCAGAGGAAAAAGGTGAAGCTTATTTTTGAAGCTCATATCTTTCAACTGTAATATTATACTGATTGCATAATTTTAAATGTTGCGTTTCTTACTTCCAGAGGTGGGAAGCCTAAAGTTCCATCGGTACAGTCAAGAGAAGACGATGATTTGGTTGAAGAAAAAGGTACTCATCACAACCATTGTATATGAAATTAAACTTTTAATGTAAATTATTTAATGTATTTGTTCTGCAGTAACATAAAAAAAAAACGGTTTTCATTTGGAGATGCTCGATTGGTTTTACACAGTGGAATGTAATAGATTTTCTTATAACCTGTTGATGTAGGTGGAGAGGACTGTCATTGCACTCAAGAAGAGAAATATCTCTGTGGGAGAAGGAGTCAAATCCTCAACATATGTCAGAGTGAAGTCAGTGTCAGACCATCCTGAGGGTAAGTTTAAGGGCCTGTTTCGCAGACATGGATTAAGCCTATTTCAGGACTAAATTGTGCTATCAATGGACAATCTCAATTCAAAATTGCATTTAGTCCAGGACTAGGCTTAATCCATGTCTGTGAAACTGGCCCTACGTCTTTTAAGTCAAGTCCCATCTGACTTGTCTGAAATATCAGTTCCACCTTCCTATGAAAAGACAAAATGTTCCGTGTCTCATTTCCATTTTCTCAATCCATCCTTGCTATTTTCAGCAGATAAAATGTTGACCAATAGATGGCAGTCATACTGCATAGTTTATAACTATATGGGTTATAATCCAGAACCATTTCCCCAACTGAAAACTACATAAAACATAAATGATTTCATTGCTAAATTATGTCCTTTGGTTCTCTTTTACAGAGGACTACTTACGCTATGCCCATGGCCTGATATCTGAGTACGTCAGTGAAGACCTCAGCAAAGCCCTCCTCAGTCACTTGCAGTAAGTTCAAATACACAACACTTGCAAGCTATGATCAATATAAGCTCTAAGGTATGGTGGTGAAGCAGATCAAGCATGCCTCTTATTCTACTCCACAGGTTACCAGAGCTCACCAGCCCAAAGGAGACAGAACCTCCCTCAAAGGTTTGTTTGTGTCTCTCAGACGCGAGTGGAGTCAGTAAAGCATATTATTTTCTTCTTCTGCTCACGCATGCCTTTTGTAAAGCCTTGCATTGTGCTTGTGTGTTCTTAAATTGGGCTTGATTGCGTGGTTGTAGCGGTGTGTGTGTCTAATGTGTTTATAAGTTTGGTATTTTATTTTTGTCAAGTTAAGTATTTCTTACCTCCTCGTTCTGGCAGAAGCGGAAACTTTCAGACAAACCGGTGGAGGCTGAAGAGGACTACACCAAATTCAACAGTACAGACTTTGTGCGGAAAGTGAGTGTATACTGCAAGTCTACCTGAATAGACCCAGACAATTATTGTTGGAATCTGTGGCATTGATGATGTGGTTTTGATTATATCAAAATGGCTAAAGTAGTCGTGTGCTTGCTTTCATCTTTTTTTTTTTTTTTTAAGACCTTGAGCAATTGTTAGTGTTGTTCTTTCTTCTACTGCTTTTCTTTTAAGCTTCTTCTGTATGTGAGTATACACACGGATCAAAGGGGCTTACCTTGGGTAGAAATGTATTTTCTTTCAATCAGCTTGTAGCTGCTCTGGATATGTAATGAACACCCTGATCTCTCTGCAATGTCATTGAGGTATCATATTGATATTTTCTTTCTTATTCCAGCCGCCCAAGAAGATGACTACTGCTCAGAAAAACCTGGCCAAGGTGGACAAGACCGGCATGAAGACTATGTCGTCCTTCTTCAGTCCCAAGGTCAAAGCAGAAAAGAAATAGAATGTTTTGTATATGACACATTTTGTAATAAAGAAAGAGAATGTATTTGACAAAGCATTTTAATTTGAAATAGTTTGAATTCGATAGGGAGGGGGGAGGATGAGAACGGAAAGAAATAATATGTCATTTTGCATTTTTAATACTTACCCGTCTTGGAATATTGGGGGATATGTTAATTTACTCAAGTACAGTTTTGAGTACTTAACATTTCCATTTCATGTTACTTTATTAGGGCTGTCAAGCCATTAAAAAAATTAATCTAATTAATTACAGGCTCTGTGATTAATTAATCTAAATTAATCGCATACTTACATGACACTTGTATGCCTGTTTATAAACAACTGTATAGGCTGTATAGGCTGTAAACAACTGTTTATAAACAACTGTATAGGCTTCTCTCTCTCTCTTTCTCCCTCTCTTTTTCACACACACACAAAGGAGGAAAAAAGACAGGCATATGCTAGGAAGAGTGAGAGGGGGCGGGTGTCCGTTTGCTGTAGACGATCGCAGCTAGCAAACAAAATTGAGACACAGAGGAAGATTGAGAGTTGTTTTGAACCTACATTGTTAATTATGGCGCTTTTCCACCGCAAATGTAGCTCGACTCGACTCAACTCGACTCAGTTTAACTTGGTTTGGTAGCAGCACGGGTCGTTTTCCACCGAAAATAGTACCTCCTGGACGTGGGCGGGGTTGTCGTAAGGGGCTGAAAGCCAACTCCGGAGTCAAGTAGCAAAGCAGAAATTACGAGCAGTTGTTGCACTATTAACTGAACCAACCGCCAAAAACACGGATGAGAAATGTTTAAGAAAATACTCCCCTTGTATCTGTTTGCTAAAAGAAGTAGAATAATATTGCTACGGGCCGTTAAAAGGGAGGGTTTGTGTCCTGATGTGTGACTGCCACACAGCTGTAGGGATGCGTCACGTACATCCCTATGCACGTAAACACGGGCATGATAAAGTTGACTGTTAAGTGCTTGTTTCACGATACGTGTTTTCAAATGCAAGCCGTGTCTCAGCCTGAATATTTTATTGAGGTAATCAGTGCAGTCCGAGGCTTGTAATGTAATCGCTCGCTATCATGTCTGTCCCAGCTTGCTGCTATAGGCTATTTAGCCTAGCTGCTATGTCTCCTCTCGTATGTTCAAAGTAACTTCCCCAACAGCCAACACAACTGGGTGAGCTTAGCGAATATATGGAGAGAAAAAAATCGGGTCTGTGATGCAAATCAAATGAAAGCGAGCCAAAGAAGGCTGCACGCGGCGAGACAAAATACACATAAAAGTCCCGGAGAGTTGTTGAGAATCAAGGGGAAAATAATCAACAGAATGAAGCCGGGAGACGGTAGTCTCTGGCCAATCAGCGGCCGGCCGTCTGCCGACGTCACCTTTTAGCTCGACTCAGCTCGCTTGGACCCTAGAGCAAGGCGATACTAAAAAAGCAGCCGCTAGCAGGTACACAGCAAATACGTCGGTGTTAAATGGTGGGTGTTGGTGTTAAATATAGAGTGTTGGTGTTGTATTAACACCGCTGGGGGACAAAATGACACTGCTTGTAATTTTTTTGAGAAGATTAAGTTGTCAAATCTGGGTGTTGTTTACATCGTCGTTAAATTTGGTCATGACGTAGATACTAGCCACGCCTACAAATCATTCTCCTTCTCTTTGGGGCGGCAGTGGCGAAGTGGGTAGGGCGTTCGCCTCTGGTGTGCAGGGTCGGAGGTTCGATCCCCCGTCTCCCCGCCACATGTCGAAGTGTCCCTGGGCAAGACACTGAACCCCAAATTGCTCCCGATAGTTAGCTTAGCACCCTAGTGCTAAGCCTACCCTGCGTGGTAGCTGCTGCTATCGGTGTATGAATGTGTGTGTGACTGGGTGAATGTGTACAAAAAACAATGTAAAGCGCTTTGAGTCTGTGATAAACGGAGATATAGCGCTATACAAGTCCATTTACCATACCAACCGCCATTTTCTTTCATATCTGGAGCTGACATTGGAAGATAACTTTGAGAAAGTAAGTAGATTTTTCAATTTTAACAATGAGAAGTGTTAGATTAACAAAAAATGAGTGTTACCTGTTTAACATTTTTAAAAGTGTTACTTTAACACTGTTGAGTGTGGACACATATAGACACTTTGCTGGTGTTAAATTTGACACCCTGGGTGTTAAATTAACACTCACGAATTTGCTGTGTACCAGGTACCATGAAATTGCGGTGGAAACGCCAAAAATGCGAGTTGAGTCGAGTCGAGTCGAGCTGATACCATGCGGTGGAAAAGCGCCATAATGGCGCTTTTCCACCGCATGGTATCAGCTCCCACTAAATCCCACTAAATCAATGCACAGACACTGCGGAGAATAACATAAGACGTATTCCTATACCTTCGTGCTTATTTGCCCGGAGCAGCCCATAAAACGTCCATAGAGCCCTCTCTATGCTTCTTTCTTCACTCTTTAATCCCGTGCGGGCCGTGTCCGCAAACTACAGGTGCAGCTCCGCTATCGTCTCACCTCTTTTGCACCGGGTCAAAGGGCAATATAGAAGTGCGATTAATCTGCGTTAATTTTTCTGTGATTAATTAATCGAAATTAACGCGTTAATTTGACAGCCCTATACTTTATACTTCTCCATTACATTTTGTGTGTTCTACTAAACTATATTCATTTGACTACTTAAATATACTTACTTGATTCTTTTCAGAATAAGAATTATTAAAAAACAGAAGGAAAAAGAAAACACATGATACACTTATACAATATGATGTAGGGCTATACTTTTTACCTACCCAGTAGGTAGAGCATCTTAAATTGGCTAGACATTGTCAAACTGCAAAATTAAAATTCATTTTTCATCAAAACAATGTAACACTCTAAAGGAGCCATATCGCTGAAGAACTTCATGATGTTCTGAATAAGTCTTTCACCACTGCTGCTTACTCAAATCACACAAAGACTTTTTTCATCTTACACCCAGTGGTATCTCTGCATGCAGATAGTCAAGGGTTTGTTTAATATTCAATGCTGTGGGCACAAAAAAATAAATTAATACACCACTCGCCACCATCGCATTAGAAATATGAGAGACAGATTTCTCATTGAAGTAATCCAGAAATATCAGCCTGCTAGATACCATAAAGATGAAATAGGGAAATGTGTTCTTTTGTAATGGGGTAAATGTAGTTTTAACTTCGGCAATTATGAGCGGAAAAACCAGAGCTGCTTTTTGAACTTTTCAGTCAAGTCAGTCCGTGCCCTGGCCTTCACATTTCTACCTCTCTCTTAGAAATGAAACAGGCGTTCATGCATTTCCCTTGGAACATATTCACCTTTCAGCCGGTCGGACTGCGCCTTGTGAAGGACACTGTTGCATTTTACCGCTGGCTTTAATACCGGTGAATGAGATGCAGCCGCCCTCAACCATAAATTCCATACACATCACAATCTGAATCATTGCTCTTATTTAATTAATTTAAAAATCATACTGCTATTAACAGATGGGTCAGACTAATTATGAGATGTGCAAAGGAATGAATTAATTTCAGACTTAGCTGTAAACCATGGATGTTATATTAACTAATTGAAAGTGACATCCTTTTGATTAAGTTTAATGTTTATATTAATCTGCAGTTGATAAAATCCCTGAAACAAATCCTAGTGTATAGGCCTTTTTATACAGAAGACATTTTCACAAGTCATAGTAGGATAAAGCAAAGGCGTAAAATACAATTCATGATGGCTGAATTCCATTGAATTGCTTCATCTTCAGGGTCTTGGTGTTCGTAATAGCTCACTGTCACACATATCTTACAGTGATACTTAAGTGGAACGGGGCCATTATTGATAATATTTGTGACACCAAACTACAAATCAAAATGTCTTCTGTGAATAAAGGTCTATTTGGGATCATTTATTTATCTTTTACGTTGTGTTTTATTAATAAGTATTAGTATTTGCATCATGGATTTGTTCAACAGTCCATACAAACCAGGTTGAGTTTTGTGTGGCCGTGCTTGCGGGTTTCAAATGTCCATCGAGCTTCACTGCTTTTTTAATTTGGGCTTGAAGCGCAGGGTCTGGAATGCACTCTCCACCACTTTGGGCAGATGGATCGGGTTCCTCTGCAGCCTCAGTCGGCTGCTGGTGGAGCCGCTCTGGTTCTTCTTCTTCTTCTTGGTCTTTTCCTTGGCACTACTGTCGTGAAGCGCTTCCTGCTCGGAGCCCTCTGCCACCCGAGGAACCCGCAAGACCCAGTTAGAGTGGAGGTCGTGATCCGCTGAGCTGGAGGCCACTGTGGGAGAGAATGAAAATCTCTACTAATTAAGTTTGTCTCTGCCAATCCTTTAACCACACTTTGACCTGAAAGGAATAATTCAAATTTTTTTATTTTTAGATTTTTGTCTCACTCTCCGGTTCAAGTAAAGGTGACAGAAACCGTTCCTGGCAAAGGTCGGTCATCCAGGTTAGCTTAGCTCAAAAGTCTGGTAGCCATGGGGGAGCAGGTCAAAAGACAAACTTTACAACATCACTAAACGCTCCTGTTTGCTTATTGGCATGTGTTTATTTACCACAGCATGTTGCACTCTATATTTTTACATATTATGTCATTTAGAAACAAAATACATACTGGAAGGAAACCAGGAAGTGACTGTGACGGTCAAGTATGTATTTGATTCTAAAATAGGGTTATAATCACAAATAAAATGACTCAAAAAAAGTGGCCTATTTTCAGAATTTTGTAAAGGATTCATACTGTAAGCAGCATTTTTATGTTGCAGCTGGCCCACATGGGGCTGCACCTTAATGCTACAAATAACTAGTTCCACTTTATATGTTTACCCAATACCCTAATATGTCGCAATGTAATATATTACTTGAACTGTACATGTAAAAACTGTATTTAGGAAATACAACTTACAAAATATTCATCATCTTCTGTCTGTACATGCTTTGTTTGATGATGTTCTGACTGTGACTCTATTTTTATGTTCTCTGTTGTTTTTAAATGATTGTCTGTAACTAACTGTGCTGCTGCCTGTCTTGGCCAGGACTCTTTTGTAAAAGAGATTTTTAATCTCAATAAGACTTTCCTGGTTAAATAAAGGTCAAATAAAAAAAAAAAAAAAAAATCGTCAACATTTAAGCCAAAGAACTAATCAGGCAAGATTAGTGGAAACATATTTGTACCATGGATGTGAGTAAAGGGCTTGGAACACTTTACTCTTCCTTGAGGTCATTAAGGACAATAAGCAATACACCATAAACTGTTACAGGTCTTGGAATTAAAATAAGACTTAAATAAAAGCACAAATTAAAAGTACATTTAGGCTGATTTGTGAAATATTCAAAATAGAATAGCAGAATGGGCCCATTCTGAGAGTTATTTTATTGGATTATAATTATCGGGGCATCAAAGTGTAAACAACTTCTTGGCACCCCTGAAAATCTATTCCTGATGGGAGAAATATTCAGGTGTATTATGTAAGTAAAAGTATGTGAAAATGACCAGCAGCATGTAGATAAAGTAAATTACTCATGATGGAATCTGAGCAAACCTTATGTATCATTAAGGTCATGGTGTGCATGATTTATATAGCCTACACTATTGGGTTGTTTTATTGAGAAAAACACACATTTTATATAGCCTAATTATATCACGTTTTGTATATAAAATTGGGATTTGTCCTCCAGATGTATTGCATTACTTACAGTTTTGAATAATGACCTGCAATCCGTGGGTCATTAAAGATAAATAGAATGATAACTCACCTATGAAGTCTACATCTGCGTGACCATCATCAGTGTTGGGTTTGCGTTGAGGTTCGCTGTCGCAGCTGGCGATGACCGCGTCAAAGAACTGCAAAGTGTCCTCCTCATCGGGGACTGGAGGGGCAGAGGGTTTGGCTCCTCTTGATATCTGTATTTAAAAAACCAAAATACAATAAGAATGGACGGTTTGTCTTTGATATAGCCTGTCATGAAGTTCTGCGATGATTGGTTTCAAACCTACCGGCCTTTCCTTTGGGGGCGGCGGGGGCGCGTGCTTCTTCTTGGAGGACACCGTGGCCCTCGTATCGTCGGTGCTTTTTAAGTCGCTCGCGCTCTTTGTGTACTGCCGTCTCAAGGCCACGAGTGCCTCCAGGTACTCGAGGCAGTTCTGATTCTGAGAGTAAAGCCATATCCTGTCCTCTTGTCTCTGATAATAGTACAAGGTCGACTCGATGCTCACGGTGCTTTTGCTCCGTTTTAAAGTAGTGGTCGTGGAGCCCGCGGCCGCCTGCGTTCTCTCTCCCACCACCAACATGGAGGTGCTGCGGACCAGCCGGACGGTGCAGGCGCTGTGGTAATCCTGTTCGGACCGAAACCTGCCCACACCACCCCCGTCCCTACCCCTGTGTCCGGGATGGTTAGGACGGAACACATTATTGACCTTTCTAAACATCCCTCTTAAACGGACTCCTCCTGGGTTACACACATGTCCTTAGATTCTAAGGTGTTGGTCAAGCAGCTACCCCTATTCGCCTTCAAGCCAGACAACATGTCTCCAAACAAACAAACAAACAAACAAACAAACAAACAAACAAACAAACAAACAAACAAACAAACAAACAAACAAACAAACAAACAAACAAACAAACAAACAAACAAACAAACAAACTATAAGATGCCTTTAACCCTGTCTGGAGCTGTTCACTGTGGTCAGTCGCTGTCCAGGGTGCTGAAATTGCCGATCGGCTGCTCCATTGTCCATCCAGACAAAAGCAAAAGCAGCAGGCCCGAGTCTCAGACCTGATCTCAACATGTTTTAATGATATCGGGTGTTGCTCAGCAACATTGCTGTAGCAACGAGTCGGTAACTCTACACTTTGCGCTTCCATTACTACTGACCAGCAGCAGTCCTCCTGTGTCAGATATCCTCACTCATAAGAGACAACATAACAACACAGCCAGCGATCCAACAAACTCTGGGCTTGTAGTTTCACTACTTGTGGCCGTGAATCCACCTGTTAATTAACCATGTGTTTGACAAGACAGGAGATTATTAAAAGAAAAATATGACAAACTGAGGATGTGGGAAATTTGCAGTTTTTAGGATAGGCTAATATGAAATTAAAACTAAGATCACAATAACTAATGTAGTTGCATGGACGTCCAGGAAATTGTAAAAACGTCAGTAGCTATATGATGGTGTGTGATCTTATGTCAAGATTTCCTCGCCTTATAAATAATGAAACGGGTTCTCTCGTGTTTCATGCTTCTATTGTTGGGCTTCCATGCAGCAGCAAGTGGAGGAAGTCTGAACACATATGCAGACAAGGTGCTTCCACCTGGGAAAAATCCCATCCATAAATATAGCCTGGAAGTTTCTATTGCTTCTACTATATAACTGATTTAGGCCTCACCTTGGTTTCAGATTCATGTTAACTTTTCTACCCCTGAGGAGCTCAAATCAAGTGAGGGGAAATAACAGGTTTCTTAACTGGTTAATTGGGCTGAAAAAAAAAGTATCATTCCAAGGACTTAACTCAAGGTAAAGTAACTCAGACAGTTTGGCATTTACGCAAGCTCGCTGTATAGAGCAGGCACTGTTTCAATGAGGAAGTGATCATTTGTGGTTACATACAGTTACTGAGCGTGAAGTCACAGTTCTGCTTTGGCACATAGGAGGATAATAGGAGGTGTATTATTGTTATTCGACTAAGTGCCAAACCAACTTAAAGGTGCTTAACTCAGAATTTGTGGTGTGAAGTGAACCATCAGGAAAAACGAAAGCAGGAATCAGTATCGGTCGAACCGTCCGTTTCCTGCTAGGTTTAGTTTTTTATCAAATCCTTTTATATAGCTTATTCATTTCACTTCTGCTTTTAAATGCTTTGAAACCTCAATCTCACACACCTGTTCCATTTACAAAGAAACAAAACATTGGTGGTTTCTTTCCTCAGCTTTCTTTCATAAGAATATAACACCTGCCATTTCCCTTCATTTGAGCAAGATGAAAAACTGAAGCAGAGGTAGGTAGTATATTATTATGTAAAGCTGCAAACAATCTATAATTTACACAAGTTAGAACGGGAGGTGAAGATGTCTGTCTGTAACAATCCTATGCAAGATGATTAGCTGTAATGTATAGGATGTATAGTGATTAACACAGCCACAGGAATAGATAGAAAATGTCTGAAATTCCCACTTCCTCTTGGGGTTGGTATAAAACAACCCTCGTACATGACTGCAAACTCTTATTCATGCAGACCTTGAATCAAGTACACATTTGGTAGGCTTGACCAAAGTACTTTTCTCGGCTGTGATAAACACTGTGGAAGGACACTTGGCACCCTGAGGTGAAAGCTGACTGAGAGACTGTGATTCAGATTCTGCTCCAAGGTAGGGAGATGTTTGTTTTAGAGTAGTATGATTTATGTTTGTTATTGATAGATAAAAACAAGGTGCCCTGTGAATGGTCCTGTGTCTGTCATTGAGTTTTATGGTAATTTTATGGTCTTATTGTTTGTATTTGGTGCTGTTTTATATGAACTCTTTGTTGAGTTTTTAAGTATCTGAATAAAGGCCCATTAAGTGACATCTCAGGCTTATGAGCTGGGGCTATAAATGCTGTGGTATATGTGGCTTTGGTCCATGCTATTTATGTTTCTCTCCAAGTGGTGGAAAGTAACTACATTAAGTAAGTAGGTTCAATCCTGGTCTATTCTCCAGTAAAGTTTTGTGGTACCTGTATTTCACTTGAGTTCTTCCATTTTTTCACTACATTTCAGATGGGAATATTTGACTTTTTACTCCACTACATTAATCTGACAGTTATTACTAGCACATTTTACTTTGCATTTTACTTGTGATACTTTAAGTCAGTGGTTATCAATTATTTTCTGTCATGCCCCCCTAGGGGACAGAATTTTTTTCGCGCCCCCCCCCCCCCCCTAAATTGAAATACTGTTGAGAACCTGCTAATATTTATTTATTTATACACTCAACAAAAATATAAACGCAACACTTTTGTTTTTGCTCCCATTTTTCATGAGATGGACTTAAAGATCTAAAATTCATTCCAGATACACAATTGTACCATTTCTCTCAAACATTGTTCACAAATCTGTCTAAATGTGTGATAGTGAGCACTTCTGCTTTGCTGAGATAATCCATCCCACCTCACAGGTGTGCCACATCAAGATGCTGATCTGACATCATGATTAGTGCACATGTGTGCCTTAGACTGTCCACAATAAAAGGCCACCCTGAAATGTGCATTTTTCTGCTTTATTGGGGGTCTGGGGACTCAGAACCATTCAGTATCTGGTGTGACCACCATTTGCCTCATGCAGTGCAACACATCTTCTTCGCATAGAGTTTATCAGATTGTCAATTGTGGCCTGTGGAATGTTGGTCCACTCCTCTTCAATGGCTGTGCGAAGTTGCTGGAGACGGTTTATGGTGGAGAAATGAACATTCAATGCACGAGCAACAGAGATCTGGTTGACATTCCTGCTGTCAGCATGCCAATTGCACGCTCCCTCAATGCTTGTGGCATCTGTGGCATTTTGCTGTGAGACAAAACTGCATGATGTCAGATCAGCATCTTGATGTGGCACACCTGTGAGGTGGGATGGATTATCTCAGCAAAGCAGAAGTGCTCACTATCACACATTTAGACAGATTTGTGAACAATGTTTGAGAGAAATGGTACAATTGTGTATCTGGAATGAATTTTAGATCTTTAAGTCCATCTCATGAAAAATGGGAGCAAAAACAAAAGTGTTGCGTTTATATTTTTGTTGAGTGTATGTACAAAACCACTGTATGAGTTTCTGGCACGAGCATTCTGCATACAATCACCTTATTATCAAATTAGATGTTAGATTATACAATTAGCTGAGATAACTTCTGCAGCAACTTAAAAAAAATTAGAAGTTCAGTTTATTAGCTCAATTTGTAACATTTAAACAAGACTCCTCAGTCTGTGTGAATCTCAGGACAGATAAACAAGAGGAAATGATTAACTGAAGATTGCATTTCATTCAGAACATTTTTAAACTGTAAACATAGTTAAGGTGGTGTTTTTTTATTATGATAGGCCAATAGGCCTTCTGTGATGCGATAACCTATAATTCATTAATGTTTATGTTAGTCTACTTGCTTGATTTCTTTTTAAATAGCATACAGAGACACTTGGAGACACATGTGGACGTTTATTTACTGCAAATCGCGGCCTTTCGCTCGGTTATGACCATACACAAGCACACATCGCGCTCGCTAGCAAAATAACTTTTTTTTTGGTCAGTTGAAAATCAAGGCCACCCGCAACTCACCGCGCCCCATCATTTGAGAAGCACTGCTTTAAGTTCATTTTTGCTTCTAATACTTCTGTACTTTTACTTAAGATTTTAAATGCAGGACTTTGACCTGTGGTGCTATCTATCCATCCTACATCCATCCAGCCATCTATATGTACAGTAGCCTATATATACACATACAGTATATTGTATAGCATATAAATCTATGCTGACAGATGCTGCATTTTGTTGCATGGTGGATACTAACCTGCAGTGCGTTTTACTCACTCTTTGTTGCAGCCATGCTTTGTGAAGGCAGATTGTGGAGCATGATGTACGGTGAATCGGAGGAGCTGGATCCCCTCTGTCCTCAGAGCGCCCTCCACAGCGCTTGCGGGCTGCAGAGAGCAGCTGCTATCCTGATGCCGGGCTCCAGCAGACGCACTCCACTCCTTCATCACGGTTCCCCCGAGCAGACAGGTCGTGTGGACACCAGGAGTCCATCGCGGGGCTTTCACATTTCTCCACTGCAGTCCTTGCAGACAAATCTCCCCGGACAAATCTCCCCGGAGATCGAGATCCCAGTTCAGGCCTGCTCAGGTGGTGGTGAGTCCCCTTTCTTGGTTCCCTCCTCCTGTCAGAGCATCTGCCAAAACTACAGCGACCTCCATATCGGGGGCGACCAGGTGCTGCCTCTCTCGGCCAATGACGGCGAGCTCCGGCTCTGCACAGACGCCCAGGCTCTCAGCCCTTTCCTCCAGTCCTGTGACGTCCTCCCAGCTGTGGAGGATTCTCCCCCTGGACACAGATCTCAGGCTGGACTTGTGCATCCACTGAGAGGAGGTTCAAATCGCTGGAGACAGGGTAGCGCCCGCGATCGTAGCTTTCTGTTCCAGGGGCGTGAAGGCCCATTCTCCAACTCTCTTCTAAACCACTATCTGGAGCAGAAACTCTTAGATCTGTATCAGCAGTACATGATGGAGAACATGGCCAGGGAAGGGGGCCCTGGTTCAGATTCTAACCCAGGCCCCATATGCCCTCTGCTGGGCTCAGAGCTGGTCCTTACCAGCCTAGACCAGATCACTTTGCAGCTGAGTCGAGAGGGGAACCTGGAGGCCTGCCAGGCCAAGGACATGGTCATCAGCTGCTTGCTGCGTGTCGCTGGTGACATGCACTCCAGTGAGATCATCAGCACTCCCTTTCTGCAGATTTCAAATGAGGCATCCGGGGAGCAGCTCAAAGAGAATAAAGAGGATTAACCCCAGTGTCAACGAACTCGCTCATCTAATTTTCCCTTTCATTTTTAGTTCTATCAACATCAAATAAGATTAAACTGATAACCATATTTCATATATTTTTTATTTCATAAGCTATTGAGAGAATGATATTGAAAGTAAATTTTGTTTATGATAAGTCATTACCGGGAGACGGTGCTGTGCTTATGTTTCATCATTTAAATATGCATTCATCCAATTAGCTGATGTACACGCTGTGTGTTGTGGTTGTGTAGGGTTCACTTTCCTAAAGTACAATAAAGACAGGAACTGAAAATCAAAACTGATATTTTCCGTTTTTTCAACATCATGTTCCTACTTTTTGTGTTGCTGGCTTTGTCTTCGAATAACAATCAACACTTTGTATGTCTGAGTATAATTTCTTCCTCTGTCTTTCTCGTCATTTAAAAAGCAAATTCAAAACAACATACTAGTTTTCAAAGTCAACAGGTTTGCTCAACTTTTAAAAATTGCAATGAAAAACTTATGCTGTGAGGTTGGATGTTTCCCCATTCACGGTGAAGAATGATGTATGGACAGAGTTTGACACTTGAGGGCTGTCAAGGTTTATGACTTGTACGTACGAGCATGATTACGTGACATGACACATAGCCTGTAAGTCAATCATGGTCCAGTATGCCACTCACACAACCTCCAAGGCATACAATGTGAGAATGGACTTTTCAGTGCTGAAGACATCTTCAATAGGACCTAAAAGCAGACTACTTGACATGGCCGGAAACAGTTCAGGGTTTTATTGATGTATTAAAAAGGTACAAAAGCTTTAAAGAATCATGAGGCAGCAAAGGGTAAAAACTGGAGAAGATGTTTAAAGAGCACCTATTATGCTTTTTCAACTTTTATGACCTATAAACGTTGTTATAATGATTTATAGTCATGTTTAACCATACTAAAGTGTCAAATAATGACTTACATGCATTTAGACGTATTCCCTGCTGACCATCTGGGGTGGCTGTGCAGACTAACACTAGGAACGCCGGTCGCGATTCACTTGTTCAAATTTCCGGGATTTATCTACGTAGGTCAATCCGGATTTTCCATGTATGGTAATACCGCAACGTGCTCAGGCACGCTCCGGCCATGCACCCACCTGCCTGCTCAAATCTGCCCGCGCGCCGAAAGTGTTCCGGAAGGTAACCAATCACAACGGAGTGGGGTTGGCAGGAGGGGGGCGAGGGGGCGGAGAAGGACGAAGCCCAGTATTGACAGAGAATGCTGAAAGCCCCAGATGAGAGGAAGCATTTCCCGAAAATCTACATAGTTTTTTGTGCTGTGATTCGTGTCAGGTTGCTCTATAGGAGTCATTAATGAGAAATTAAGACCAGAAAAGTAGTATAATAGGAGATCTTTAAACAGGCAAATCAGGGTCAAATGCGGCAGTTTACAAGATTCAAATTCCAGGTTTTCAGGTAACAGATTACATAAAAGGCCATGTAGCATTATGTAGCACATGGCAAAATCTGTCTGGCATGCACCTCATTCCATATCGAACACCCTTTTACTATACTACATAGTTTGCATGCAGTATGCAAAACATTTGGGACATACTATGATGTCATTACATTGCACCTCCTATTTGACCCTTTTGCTTAGATATCTGTTGCATTGCTGGTTGTTCTCTCAGATAATGTGATGGAAGTTCCACTGAACAGAGGATTGTGGGTCAGAATAGCCCAAAAAATCATGCTAGTTTGAACACTATAAATTGTGACCGGATGTAATAAGACATCCATTTTCTTTTCTTTTTTTGGGATACTGCATTTGACATCATGAATTGGGACATTCTAATCCCTTTTTCTGTCATATTAAATAGCATCAAAGTGTATTAAAACACACTCACAGAGTGAGTGAAAAAGGGCTAGTTAAATGTCTGTAGGGATGATGAGGAAAGTGAGAACAGGTGAGCTGGGAAGGTCAGGTGACTGGTGGGAAAGGAGTTATTGCAGGGCAGGAAGGAGTGGCTCTTGGGAGAGTGAGGTGAATGGAGGCAGGAGACAAGTCAGAGGGCATTTGGTTGACAGAGAGAGAAAAGTAATTTATGGGTCCTCAAGTGGGAGTGTGGGCAAGAGAGTGGGAATGGTTCTGTTATGCTGTTCAACTTTTTAAATATTTGCATATCAATAGCTTCAATGAGGAAGGAGTAGTATACTATATGTATGTTAAAGTTTTTTTTTCATTATTACAGAGCAATTTTTTTTATTTGTATTCCTAAACCTGTATTAAAACATACCTGGAGTGGATCTTTAGGTATCGTTGTTCTGATGTACTGACCAGTCTGTTTGGCCAGACAGCTGAGAAATACATTACAAAGCCTGATGCCGTCACTCAATATTGTGCTATTAAACAGATAGAATAGAATGCCACAATTTAACCAGCTGCTTATAAATATATATGTTGTTTTATTTCACAGCTAAAGATAAAGATATCATTGACTTGAGGCGAATGTCTGCAGTTTGATAAACAGCCACACGGGGGAAGCATTATCACCTAACCTATCCCAACCGTCCTATCCTATTTCAATGTTTGTAGAATAATGTTTAAGATGCTACACAATAGGAAAAGTTGGGAGAAAATTAGTAGTCTTTAGTGTTCAGACCACATTGGGATGTCCAATGTTGAGGTCAAGAGCTGTACAGGAATGGAATCTAGATGCTGGTGGTGGTAATCTAGGTGTGAAGAGCAATGTCATAGATCTGGATGGATGAGATGTGGAGCGAGACTCCTGGGTGGGACCACTGGTGTTTACCGAGTGAGTGGAGGTGAATGGGATGAAGGAAGGTCGCGTTTCTCTGACACTGAGCTGGCAGCTGAGCCTATAGCATAGAAAAGGAAACGTTTTTTAAACTCTGATGCCAACGAGATGATTGGCTAACAGAGGTCATGGCAAAATCTGATTGGTTTAAGTGGAAGAGTGAACGCCTAGAGCCAGTTGATTGAGTTGGAAGCAAGAACAGACAGAGACATAGACAAAGACACAGACAGAGACACAGACAAGGACACAGACAACAAACTAATAAATAGAATAAACTTGAAGTTTGTCAGTCCTTATTGAACTTTTATTAACCCCAGTGACTTTGACACACACCTTACGTTCCTCTATTTGCCATTATTCGTCCCTCATCCGCACTCTCCAGCCCTCTCCCTCTCCCAACATCTATCCATCCAGCTTCATACCATCTGCAGCCTGATACTGCTAATGTATGATGTCATCGGGACTGGATTGTAAATCTTCAGCACGCAGGCAGTCGGGCGATAAAAACAGCACATTTTACACTATGTGCTTGTGATACTGGTTCCTCTACTGTGTAAACAAAATACAGGCTCAAGATAGCGTTATCTACGTGGCTTGATTTATTTTGGGAAAATATTGCACTAACTCAGCAGGGCTGCAAAAAAGAATATATGTATTTTGCACACACTGGTGACATGTTGTCTTTTTATGTTTCCCCCCTATTCAAAGCGCTTTTGAAAGACCCCACGACTCCACTGCGGCTCAGTGCAGCCGTGGCCTTCTGAGCCAGCGTTTGATCAGCTTCCTTGTTTCCTGTCCAAACAACAGAGCCACAGGAGGAAACAGTGTTTACCGAGCGGAGCGCCCAATCCGAGCCCTGTGAAGTCTCAAGGCCGCAGAGACACATGTTTGGTATTTCTGCTTCTATCCGGATTGAACATTCCAGGTATACGTTAAAGGAACTGAATCCTTACAGACCTAAACAAAAACACGCTCACATATAAATATGATTCACCCAATGCCAAGTGCAGCACTGTGAGCATATTCAAACAAACTGATTTCCACAGACCTTGGGAAAAAATGAAAAGCAGACCTCCGGTTCCACCAGAAGATATGAATTGTTTTAAAGGGGCTGAAGGTAAAGCTACATAGTGCAGCTCTCTCTCTCTCTCTCTCTCACACACACACACACACACACACACACACACACACACACACACACACACACACACACACACACACACACACACACACACACACACACACACACACACACACACACACACACACACACACACACACACACACACACACACACACACACACACACACACACACACACACACACACACACACACACACACACACACACACACACACACACACACGTTGTGCGTTGTTGGTATTTATTCACAAACCCCTCAACTTCACCAAATTACACAAATTATGCAAAATGCTTACCTTACTGACTTGGTAGAAAACACAGTCTAAATAGAAGGACAAATGTTCTGTAATTAGTAGCAGCTCTGCATTTCAAGAACAAGTGAGGCTAACAGGTCAAAGAAGGAAGGAGAAGCCATTGAATAGGGGCAGGGAGAGAGACTGATAAAACGAAAGGCAATCTGCCATGTTTAAAAAAATAAAAATAAGTAAGAAACACGCTTTTCTCATGGTCTGTCCATGAAACTAACAGGAAGGTTGAAGTGTTGGAGCATCTTTCAGAGGTTCATAAAGTAATTTCCTTGTCACAAAGAGCTTTTAACATGGAGGGCGGCAAAGGCAAGGACGCAAGACTTTATATCAAAGCCAAGGTCCCACATACACTCTTACTATTGTGGCTGTAATGCTCTGTAGCCCTTTGTGGCTCGCCTTTATTTAAAAAGCTTTTAGTGTGTGAACCTTGTTAATTGGAAGATGCACTGTTTACTTGTATTAATCTTCCCTTTGTGATAAAATAAAATAAAAAATATCAAAATTTTTCAAGGCCTATTGATAGTCAAGATCCTCAGAGCTCTTTACTGGATTAGATATGGATATACACATGCTCACACATTGGCATACACAAAACACACCAACCAATTTCTTTTAATGTTAAATCATGAACGATTTTAAGGTAAAGCTGCACACATAAATGCAATAATCACATGCACACAAAAATAGCACACAGGTCGCTGTTCAAATAACATTGGTCCAGAAGCTGAGCTCTTTTCTTCTAATTCATATGGCCTTGAGCCATTATGTTATTTTTTCCCTTTCAGATTACATCTACCGGAGTGACCTAATGTTCAAGTGGCAACATGCTGGAACATGTAATGAGAGGCCTGCTCTGTGTACGGCTGATTGACACTGGGACATGTAGGTGGTGGAACGGGAGAACACACATTTCCCGGTCGGTTAGCCGCTCAAGGTTGCAGGGAGCCTGCTGCGGCGCGGCTGACCTTGGCTAAGCCGGAGCAGACAGAGGGAGACCTTGAGAGACAGCGGGGCAGCAGGATCTGGTGCTCAAAAGAGCTAAGGGAACATAATGTGGTAACGCATGACTATATATCACAGCACACCGTAACCCACGTGACTGTTGATGGGAACTGGCAGGAAAAACTTTATTTTAAATCCACGCACATGTTTATTCTTCTTGTCTATAGATATGTTCATACTGCAAACTTTGGTGGTTTAAATGCTACATGTTGATTGGTCCTTGAATATTTGATCTTGTTGGCCCAGTTGTTGGCAAATGAATGGGAGTGATATTTTCTAATACAATGTTCTCATGTTGTTCTTGTGTGTAATGATGAATGGATTATTATTATTATTATTATTATTATTATTATTATTATTATTATTATTATTATTATTATTATTATTATTATTATTATTATTATTATTATTATTATTATTATTATTGTTATTGTTATTGTTATTATTATTAGCCACACACTCCAGTCACACATGCAACTGTTGACTGCATTTTTCTGGAGTTTGTGACCCACTTATTCTGTTGTTGTTGTCTCTTGTTTTCATGTGTCTTTTGTCTCCTACAATGAATAATTTTGAAACAAAAGTGTTTGTTACAAGACTTTTATGAATGCATTTGACTGACTTGACTACTAACAATTCTTCACATCCATATCTGAACTTTTTGTTGTGGAGGGTAAGGTATTTAATGTTGACAGTTTAAAGTTGATTGATGTTGGGCAATTTAAATGGGTGAGACAGGATACAACTGGGCAACGTTGTCCTTGTGCTGAGAAGCAAAGGCCTCTTTTGTCGGACATTTTCAGCCGCCAAAACACACAGGAATCCGTCATAGCAATTCATCCATCTTCCCTTCTTGTCAGTGATATAAGTGTCTGAAAATCGAGAGCAACAGGGTCCTATATCCAATCTTTAATAAATACATTATCTCATCCCAATTCTTATAATTGCAGTTTTGTGTGCTGCTTTATTGCATACATATTTCTTTCTTGTTGCACCATAAAGATCTGGACTGAAGACATCATAAAAGTTAACTCAAGTGCACAACATTTGCACACTCTAAAGAACTATTTCAGTATACCTGAAGTAAAAGCTGTGAATAACATCAAAACTATTTTATTTCTGTATAAATGAAAGCTCAAGGTTAATGGGGTTGAATAAAAACTAAAAACTTGAAAAACATCGATTTTACCTTGTGTTGAGAACTTTACCATTTAACATTATTTTTGCAATTGTTCACCTGAATGGAGGTTGGAAGACGCATTTACAGTATGAGTCAAATAGCAAGGTGAGGTTAGTGTTTGGAAGTCAAAGGTTTTAGTGGGAGTTAATCTTTGATTGCTTTATATGAATGATAACTAAATAAATGAAGATTGCCCTCTGACATGAGAACAATTGTCTGGAAGTGATCGCTGAGTCTGACGAGATTTTCAGAAGATCAGTAATTTCAAAACACTTCGAAAAAAGTCTGTCATATTATTAAAAGACAGGAAACATTGCATTTTCAAGGCCCTGTGGATCTTTAATCACACAAGTATTGCAGAAGCAAAGCAAAGTCAGACAGTATGACTCACCTGCCGGTAAATCTATTACAGTCTAAAAGTCTGAATGTGTTTGTCGTCGCCTCAAGGTGCACAGTATCAAACAAAGAATACAAAGTGACACATTTTAATGAGTCATCTTGCTGTGTTTAATCACCATAAGAAAAGACAACAGTCATACCTTTTTTTACCTCCTTTATTCTTATTTGAAATGTTTCACCTACCATTGTCTTTTCCTTCACCTTTGTCTTTTCCTCATGCAAGCCTTTTCCTTTTTTCCCCTCACCACCACCCCTCCTCCCACGTCCCTTCCTGGCACGCCAACATTGTTATTAGTGTCATAATTTACCTCCTTATGCAAACATGACCCTGTCCTCGATATGCTGTAAGGCAAAAATATTCATGCTGTAGTCACAGTGAGACCAATAAAGAGTGAGATAGGAGGGACATAAATTTGCAGCGCCACTGCTACAATATTTCATATTTCACTCAGTAGCCTTTCCACGCATCATGTCTCACCCGCACACTGATGCATGCATGCCTTACATGTGTTTTCAGTAATGGCTATACATATGAAAAAGGCAACGTTATTTCATCGTGTGACATGTATTTGGATAAGAGGAATAGATCGCCAAGGACAAGCAGGGATATAAAGAAAGGACAGGAGAGGGAAAGATGGATGAAGGCATGGTAAATGGGTTTTATGCATACGAGGGTTCAGGTGGTGGCAATCTGCATTTTAATCGCTGTTATGTCTAAATGTATTTTTACAACGCCACTGACTAGTAAATCCTTTGTGACTTACCGGGGGTAAGACGGGGGAGCGTGAGATGATTGGAATGAAGGTGTGTGTCGCCAAAGTGAAGATGGCCTTTAAGTGGTGAGGACACTGAATGAAGTGAACCACTCTGAGTGGCACTGGGGGACTATTGTGCCGTATAGATTCGGTAGCACATCAACACTCATGGGTTTGACCTTGGCTGCCTCTCTCTCTCCTCCCTCCCCTCTCCATGTTAAGCCCCCACCCTTCCCTCACCCTCGGCCCCCAGGGGCCCGACTCAACCTTGGCTAATTAGCCCACGTCCCGGTGGCATATGTTCAACACGCAATTTATCCACAACAAGGACATTACAACTGCAGTGTCCCGCCTCTGCACTGCCTCATGCTCACTCCCTTATTTTGTTGTTTATCCGTATTTGTGAGTTTTGCAAAACAGGTAGGAACGAGTTATCTTATCCTTTGAATTATGATTATTATTATTTTTTTGACATTCAACTTTAAGTAGCTATAATCATATTTTTTACTTTAAAAATGGATCAAATAAGTATTTAGACGAAGGGGTTCGCTTGTAGAAATGTATGTTAGAACATGTATGTATTCTGCTGATTTGTCTTCACTGCCTTCCCAGCTCATCGCTTTGATTTAAAGTCTGCAACTTTAAGGATTTGGATCAATCTTACCGATCTCAGCAGCTTAATTTCGAGCTGCAGCCGCTCTTTCTTTCCCTCAGGAGTTAGTAGAGACCAAAAACTGAACTACAAGTTCCCCATATCAACTTGAAAGGTAATATCATTGTTGTGTTTTTTCTGCACCTAAATGGCCCAGAAATCTGTTAATATGGGTTTGATGTAAATTATAAGAGAAAGCTTGAGATGAAAAATGCTGCGAAGCAGCCTGAGAGGTCTAAAAGCATTTGCCTTCAGAGATAATGCTTCTTCACAAATAACTAACATCAGCGACTGAGTGACAGAGCCACCAGCACTGCTATTCTTTACACCCTCAATGTCTTGTGTGTTTCTGAAGTACCTCTTAAGCCCATCTAGGTTTTTGATATATTTTGAGCTGTATTCGAAAACCTCTCAAGTAATTATTTACAAAGCATTTCTGTGTTAAATATAACTCTTAAAGATAGTAGTTAGGAGGATCTTTCAAATCAAAAGATCTAAAAATAAAAAAGCAAGGGACTACCACCTGCTCTTTGCTACTTTGTGGAAGAATTGAAATCCAATTTAGATAAGGGTGGAGTAGTTGGAGCAATTTTCCTGGATTTGAAAAAAGCTTTTGACACTGTAAACCATAATGTTTTAGTTTCTAAACTGTCTTCACATAACATCTCTACTGACACAATTAAATGGTTTTCATCATATCTATCAGGTAGGAAGAATTGCACCAGAATTAATGATATACTGTCCACTGAAAATACATGCTCAATAGGGGTTCCCCAGGGTTCCATTTTGGGCCCTCTATTGTTCAGTATGTATATAAATGATCTTCCCTTAGTTTGTCCTGATGTAAACATTCAAATGTATGCTGATGACACAGTGATATACGCATATGCAAAAACAAAACAACACGCAGCATACAAACTCAATGCAGCATTGAGTAAGATAGCGGACTGGTTGGATAATTCTTGTTTGACACTTAATACGTCAAAAACAGTTTGCATGTATTTCACTATACGCAAAAAGACCACTCAAGAGCCAGACATATTTGTTAAGGGAGAAAGGCTCAAGGTAGTAGAGGATTTTAAATACTTAGGGGTCATTGTTGACTCCCATTTAAGTTTTAAAAAACATATTAAAAAGGTCAATGGTCGAGTTAAAATGAACCTCGTACATTTTAAGATAATAAGGAATCAGTTGACCACAGAGGCAGCGAAACTTTACTTCCACTCAATGATTTTAACTCACATCTCATATTGCTTGCCCACCTGGTCCCAAGCAAATACAACTGCCCTGTCACTGATTCGCAAATCCTATAAAAAGGCTCTTAAAATTCTGGACAAAAAATCTAATTTATACCATCACTGTCCCATCATACAGAAGTATGGTTTATTTAGTCTGGACAATTTCATTTCTTTTTCAAACTGCTGTTTATTTTTTAAAATTGTAAATGATCTTGCTCCCCCCCCTCTTAAGAAATTTGTGAGTCTGAGTAGAGCAGAAAACAACACAAGAGCATCATCTAGAGGGGACTCATTAAGTGTGTTTAGAAGGACCACTTTTGGTCAAAGTGCCTTTTCTGTAAAAACAACAGGGCTATGGAACAGTATTCCTGTAGGTATTAGGCAAAGCAACACACTCAGTAGTTTTAAATCAGGTCTCAAGAAATGGCTAAAAACAAGGCAGCGATGTGAACATTTTTAGTCATTTATCTCATGTTTGGTGTTTTATGTTTACTTTATTATACATCTTGTTTTGGTGTATTCTTTTAACTAGATATGCCTTTTTGGTCATGCAATATTGTGAGCCTATATTTGCACATTGGGCACCTTTTAATTGTATTATCAAATTCTTGTATTATTATTCATTTTAATCCTTTTTGTTTTTAGCTTAACACCAACTCCTGTCCAGGGACTACAGACGAAAATTAGCCATGTGGCTATAATCTGGCTCAATTGTATATTGTGCACTGTCCCTGCTAAATAAACAATAAATGAAATGAAATGAAATTAGAAACAGTGCTGCAAGTGTTTGCTGCCAGCAGTCGGCCTCTATAAGGCTCATTTATGCTTTACGTCAGGGGCGGATCTACGGGTGGGCCTGGTTGGTACAGGCCCACCCAGATTGACAGTGGGCCCACCCAATTTTTAATGTTTAATTGTCTTTTCTCATACAATATATGTTTTTTTCTTGAATACATTTCTAATTTAAAATATTTACAGTAGCTACCAAAATATAATAATATTCAGAAACCCCTCTCGTAGCCTACTCATTAGTTCTGTCCAGTGACGTCTTTACGCAAAATCATGGTCGACGCAGACAACAGATGGCGGTTTCGTGCACTATCAGATTGCAGCCTCAATTAGCAATGGCTAAACTGCTCTCTTTGAGTCACTTTTAAAAAAAACGACGTCTACAAAATTATGATGAAACACCGTTGGACCAGGTTGTAGCTATGCAGACTCCGCAGCATCAGGATTGCCCGGAGAATGCAGAGGAAATGGCCACAACCAGTCCTGCTAATGTTAGAATACAGCCGCAGCCGCTGGCATCCAGAGAGACAACCGTCGGCGGGACTCCATCGGATCTCTCTGCCCTGGAGGAACCCGCCACTCCACCAAAGCTGAAAACATTTCCAGCTACTGTCATAAATTGGAAATCACGCTCATTTAACATCAGGTGGTATGAGCAATTCAAATGGATGGAATACAGCCAAGAGCGGGACGCAGTCTTTTGCAGGGCGTGTAGGCATTTTACGGATATGCACGCAGAGTTTACTTTAATCAGAGATGGTTACAGGAAATCAAGCAAGTCGCATGCTTTTGCACTAACTAAACTAAAAGCATACAGTGACAGCCATACACCGCAAAGCCACGGGACAGTTTTGAATCAGCTGCACGGCGACGCCCCGTCATTTGTGGAACAAAACCGGGAGCAAAGTTGTTCTTGATATTGCGTTCTGTGCCAAGCTAGAAATACCACCCCAAAATGCCACATTGATGAGCCACCACATCCAGGATGAGCTGCTTGATGCTGCAGCATCAATCCTGCTATGCAAGATAAAGACCGAACTGCATGGACAATATTTTGCCATACTTGCAGATGAGTAGGCTACAAAGACTTAGCTAAACGTGAGCCGGTTGCCGTGTGTGTGTGATTCCTTCACGGAGGTGTCATCAAAGAGCGGGCAGTGGGCTTTGTTGCGACCGCAGACTTGTCCGCGAAAGGAATATCATATTAACAACTTGACACTTTTGTCTTTTGAAAGAGAACTAATTGACAGTTCGGATTATGATGACATAATCAACTTTTTCAACTCGAAGCCTGGGAGACTCCTCCTTGTGTAGAAGCTCCCGTTAGACAGGGTTTTTGTATGCTGGCCCGCCGTGGCATTATTGCTGTTTCTGAAAGTTTTTTCTGAATATTAATTCATTCGATTCGCTTGATCCATTTTCATGTTCAGGTTGTAGTCACTATATAACGTGAGCTACGCAGTGTTGGATTTGTGTTTTTATTTTGTTATTATCCTACATCTGATCCGAGTCCGACAGACTGGTAGGCCTATGTGATATGACATGAGTAGCCTATAAGGCATATTAAAATACTACAGATTTGCAAGTTCTCTCCACTTCATAATTTTATATAGGTAGTAGGCTATATAAGACTCCGCCTTGTGTAGAAGCTCCGGTTAGACCGGGTTTTTGTCATATGGTTTTTGTATGCTTGCCCGCCGTGGCATTATTGCTGTTTCTGAATGTTCTTTTCTGAAAATTAATTCATTTGATTTGTTTGATCCATCTTCATGTTCATGTTCGGGTTGTAGTCACTATATAACATGAGCTATGCTTTTTTTTTTAGGTTGTGTGTTTGATGTTAACATCATATTATGCAAATGTGAGTTATCATACAAAACAAGGAATAAAATGTTTTGGTCTAGATAATTGATAGCCTAAAAAATGTAATCAGTTCATCTGGGAGGTAATCCGAAATTATCTGATCATGTCACGTTCACATCCATGCACAGTGTGTATTGAGTTTATTTAAAAACAAATGGAAATGGGGCTGCCCTCAGTTGCCCATGCACTGTGTATAGTCTATAGCCTATTTCAGCCTCGTCTGTGGAAAAAAAGATACAGTAGCTGGACAACAGAGTTCTTCTGCTTCGTTCCTCTCACTGCATTTAAATGCATTCATTATATTACAGAGAAATATGTCCAATAAAAGAAAAAGAGCAACAAGCCCAACCCAGAGGACCCTCCATAATATTTTATTTTATATTAATATTTTTATGGAAAATCCATGTGTCCTTCTTCAATAGCTTCTAATTCATCTGACCCAGTGTCTCCAAATTATTTGTTCTCAGATTTAGCCTCTTAATTTTCCTCTCAAACTGCACCAGATTCATGCATTTCACTTTAAAAAGGTG
The DNA here is from genome assembly GCF_949987685.1 of Ammodytes marinus. Classification (NCBI taxonomy): domain Eukaryota; kingdom Metazoa; phylum Chordata; class Actinopteri; order Uranoscopiformes; family Ammodytidae; genus Ammodytes; species Ammodytes marinus. The sequence continues at coordinate 22,041,490 of NC_137216.1, forward strand.
AAAAAAATCTCCCGGGGAGGCATACCCCCGGAACCCCGTCGGAGGGTCTGGATCTCGGTTGTCTAATATTTTCGCACAGCTGCACAGTGGAGGCACTAGCGGGAAACACTGGGTGTGTGAATGATATTTAACAAAGATCTATAGTTTCAGCAGCGCTAACATTGGAGAGGGGCCCCCTAATCATATTTCGCTTAGGGCCCCATGAAGGCTTGGGCCGGCTCTGCATCTATCTATGATGTTACACGACCGGGGCACAGGGACAGACAACTCAAACAGAGCAGCATGAGCAGGGATCACACGGGGAAGGAATGTCAGCTAGACAGCAGGCTGACAGCAGCGAAATAGATAATTCCATAGATAGTATATAAAATGTAATTCACTGTTTGACTCTTCTTCTTCCTATTTGAGTAACTGGAGCGGCAAGTGCAAAACTCTAACAACACTATGCACAGCAGCGGTTCATGTGGACCAAACTCTAGATCGTTTTTCATTGCTTAAACACAATTTTCAAAACTCTACTCACTTATCTCATGGCTTAACCACAGCCTGCACAACACTGTGGATTTCTTGCACTTTGTTCAAATGCTAACACACTGCTGTCACAACTGTAAACCACACATTCAAAACAGAATGGATATCAGCCTAGCAGGGCTGCCAAGTTTCACCAAAAGTTTGGAGTGAGATTTTTTGGCAGAGGGACCCAAAATTGTGTCCTCTCTCCCAGACAATTATTTTTGCTAGTGTCAAGAAAGTTTACATATTGTTCATAATAAATCAGAAATAATGTGTTCTGACCCCCAGACTGAGTTCTAATCTAACCGGTTCTATCTTTCATTTGAATCTTATTAAAACCTTTTGAATTATAATATGTTGTATTTGATTTTGTTCAGAGTTACTTTCAAGTGTTTTGCTTTGCTTAATTGACCAAACCCCATCATTCTTTTACTAGTCCGACATTAGTTCTGGAATGTGTGGCTAGCTTTCAGGATTCTAACTGTTACAATATGTGTTGTTATGGTAGTTTCAGAGTGGAAAAAGTAAGTGGTTCACTTTACCCCCTTGATTTTTCTTACAATTTTCTTAAATTTTTCTTAATTTACAAAAAAATATATATTTTTGAGTTTTCTCTTTATACTGTATATGTTCACTAACAAGTCTAAAACAAGACACCTTCTTAGTGTTTCAGTTGAAATTGCAATCTGCAGTGTTTGAAATGCACTAGGCATTCATTCTGTTTTGAATGTGTGGTTTACAGTTGTGGCAGTAGTGTGTTAGCGTTTGAAAAAAAGTGCTGGAAATCCACAGTGTTTTGCAGGTTGTGGTTAAACCATGAGATAGGTGTGTAGAGTTTTGAAAATTGTGTTTTATCTAACAACAGCTGCTCTGCATACTGTTGTTAGAGTTTTGCACTTGTCGCTCCAGTTGTGCCCACTGTGGTTTAGCAATCGAAAAAAACTGTAAAACAATCATATTTTCACTGCCCTTTGTCTTGAACAAATTCTGCTAATGCCCATTTCTAGGAAACACCCTGAATTAATGGGAAATGTGTAAATTTGAGTGATAAATCATTTTAGCTCGCTTAGAGGAGAGCAAATGTAAAAAGTGGCTCAGATTACCCCGTTCTCCCCTATGGGGAAAGCTCAATTTCTTTTGGAGAATGGACCAAGGAAGACAGGTTGTTGGAGGGAGAAGAGAAGCAGTGAGACTGTGGATGTTTGGAGGAAGACCTAGAAGACATTGAGCTGTAATTTCCAGTTATCAATAAATATAAAATAAAAAGATGTATCATTTGAAGCAAACTTCTGATTTTAATTTATTTTTGTTTACCTAAACATAACTCGTATGTTATAAAATAAACAATTTCATGTGAACTAATTTCACTCTTTCCTCGAAGAAAATATTATGTTATTTGTGTGAAGTAACTCAAATTATTCAAAACTGTAAAGATTAAAAGTTTGTCATTTGTGTATTGGGGTTTGATGCTAGTGTTTATAAATGGTAAATGGACTTGACTTATATAGCGCTTTCTAGCCGATTTTCTCAGCCCCAAAGCGCTTTACATATCTTACCACATTCACCCATTCATACACACACACACCGATGGTAGAAGCTGCCATGCAAGGCGCTCTCTGAACCATCGGGATCAATTTGGGGTTCAGTGTCTTGCTCAGGGACACTTCGACATGTGGCGGGGAGACGGGGGATCGAACCTCCGACCCTGCACTCCAGAGGCGATCGCCCTACCGACTTCGCCACTGCCGCCCACATACTCTGAGTGTGTTCTGAGTGACAGTGTGTGTTATTTCAATGAAGCTGGTTCATAGTGTTTGCTGCACTGAGCCTATTTTGCAGGTGAAATGAACTGTTCAGCTCCAGTGACTGTTGGTAGTGCAGACTGTAGTTAGAGTTTTGCACATTGAGCTACAGTTGTGCCCACTGTGGGTTAGCGATCGAAAAAAAACTGTAATGTCCATTCCAAAATAAAGGACGCATGGAAGTATGAGGGCAGTGACGGATATAACGTTGTAAACGTAAGTCTCTATTTACGCACTGAATTGGAGCATATAAGAGCCTTTACAGGGTCAACATTCAGGGCCTGAAGCTACAGTTTGAGTGGCATCGCGCCCCAGAACGGTGATACTAGCTGGGCTTCCATCACTCTGCTTTTATGCACATTTTGTAGTATTGCATCAAAAGTTGGTGATGGAAACACAAACATTAAAAAAAAAAATCCTCTAATTTGCCCAAACATTTTTTACGCTCCCTTAAGGTGGTTTTTGACTTATGTGAAAAAGAGAGTTGATTTACAAAATGAATTTTGGAAACACATTTGTCGAAAAAGTTGTGACATTGAACTCCCATGATTGTTGAATTGCCCTTGCTGCCACTGCTTGCATTATAATCTCTGCAAAATTAATATGTCTCTGGAAAGCGGCATAACATGGCAAACACTAACTTCACTGAAAGGACAATAACAACTTGTATAGCCAATACCCACAGTAACCCCAGTTACTGGGTGGTTACAGGATGGATGTATAGCACTTGCTTGAATGCACCACCAATCCCCTCAACATTTCAACACAAATGAATGGTAAAGAAATGACATAATGTGAGATGTTCCATTCTAATCTCTGTTTCAGGGTTACAAATGCAAACAAATACAATCACCACGCACAACACAAAACAATGCTGTGCAACATTACCCAATAAGATAAATGTTATTACAACGTGTGATAACACAATCCAGGGCTGCAATAGCAAAATCATTTGCGCGTGATCAGAGCAAGTATATCTGCTGCTTTGTTTGTCGTAGGCAGGGTGACCTTGTGTTTATAGACAGACCTTGAACAATGTTACAAGAGGAAAAACAAATAGACTATAGACCGTCGTATCACAAGCGTGTGTTACGTGTGTGTCCCGTTTAGACCCACATTGAGTCAGAGGTTCAAACAATGAGCAAAGCTGTGTTTGTCCAAAGAGAGGGCCTGTGTATCAATGAGCTTGGCCATGTTAATTGATGGGGTGACTAAGTACAACTCCCTATAAACCTGTAAATCTGATGCCAAAAACCATCTGTGGCAGGGGTTTTGATTCCCTCAAGTGCCACAAGCTCCACATTCAGTTTATGTGACGACAATTGAGCATGCTCCATCCCCTGTAGAAGACTGTAAGTAACAGTTAAAAACTGAAAAATAGGCAAGTAAGTGGACCTTGAATTAAGAAAAATTGCGAAAACTTTCCACACATTTGGCAGCTGTGGACATTTTAGGTGAAGATGAAAATAATCTCCATTAAGAGCACCATTCCCTCACATAACCTTTTTATCCCTTTTTGGACCTGTGATTAAATATTTCTAGTTAAAATATGAATGGGCGATGGACTGATGGTCAGCCTTTTTGAGTTAGGCCTAATAATCACAATTAATCAGAATGGTTCACTTATCTATATTCTAACACATTCTAATGTGGACCGGTTGCGTAGCAGCACCCACCGCTTTTATGAATACATACGTTTGTTAACATTTATTATGCTTTGTTGTGTCTTCAACCATTTTGTTTTCAGTGTTGATTTCAGTGTTTGTGCTATTCAAAGTTACATTATTAAATATTTTGTGTTGTCTATTTCACAGAATAAATCTAATAAACCCCTATATATACAGTATACATGTATATTTCATTTTTGTAACATCGGTTTGATTAACACACCCTTATTTAAAAAAAACTCTGCCCACTTCGCAAAATTATGTTGGTTTAAGTCCCAAAAATGTATAACAGCACATATCTCTCTCTTTATAATATTTTCACTACCGGTATATATTTGAATATTCAATATCTTTATTAATATATTTTACATTATTCGACTTGCCTTATGCTGACTTTATGTTTATTGTTATGCACCATCAGACCACGGCAAATTCATTGTATTTGGTTACATACCTGGCGATAACCTTTTTGGATTATGATTCTGATTTAAAGCAAACTCTTCTTTCTTCCTCTCTGACACACGCACACACACACACACACACACACACACACACACACACACACACACACACACACACACACACACACACACACACACACACACACACACACACACACACACACACACACACACACACACACACACACACACACACACACACACACACACACACACACACACACACACACACTTTCACTCTGCTGTAAGTTGGTGACATGAGTCCTTGGAAAGTGCAGTATTCAATTTGTAACTATTATGGAGACAAGGACACGGTCCTTTATGTGAGCAGCCACAGAGAGAAAATGGAGGCAGTCACTATAGCAACCGCCAGAAGAGCGCCCAACAAATCAACAAACAATGCCACAGACTTTTCCAGGGTAGCAATTTAATGCAAAGCCTTGAATCATACAAAGTTGTCCTCTCATGTTTTCTGAGACCTGTCTTGGAGTGTCTGTGGGTGTCTAAGCCCCAAGTGTTTGATAAAAAAACCTTGTGTTTTTCTCCACAATTGTGTTTCAAGGCTAGCTTAGCTGAATGTGCCAAAGAGCTGTCTTCTTGGGTCAAGGTGACCTCCAATTTTCATTTGTGTGATCAGCCTTCAGGAAATGCTTACCCCTGCATGAACACACCACACAACAATACTCACATTGAAAACATTTTGTTCATTGACTTGAGCTTTCTGCGCACATGGAGAAAAGAGCTTCAAAGTATTAGCATTCGAGATTGTGACCAAGCACAAGATGATTGTGCTTGTCTTTTTTAAAAAAGGTAATAAGAAATCTAGCCTACGTATTTACCACCATCAATTACTGAAAACCTAAAGTATGGGAATGTTCTTTTGAACGGCACTATCTTTTCTACTCACTTTAATTGCTGCATGTGCTCTCTGCTCTCACTTTCCCATGCCCTTTGTCCGAGTAAACAGCGTCCTTGGTGCTGACCTTGCTCTAAATTTCAGCACTAGACACAAAGCTGCAGATCGGCTGACGTGGCCTAAGAGTGTCTGGGTGTCACAGCAATAGATTTAAAGCGGCTACGAGTAACATTTAAATATCTTTTAAACAGCCTCATGTTTCCTCTCATAATCATAAATTACCTTTAACAGCAAACGAGACCATCAGTGCAAAGAAATATGTTTTTATATAGTTTTTATTACTGCGTTTGGTCTGGTCACATATCCGTATTGGTCGCAGATTTCAGTGTGGCGCAGGAACGCGATTTGAGAAGCCTATCCCTCCAGATGAGGGAAGGGGAGCGGGAGCCTTGTTTGAGACAGTTATTTGTCATCATAATGACTGATAATGGGGCTGAACCATCAAAGAAAAAAAAGAAAATGCAATGAAGAAAAGCTAAAAGGGAGAGTGATAGGCGGGCGGGAGGGAGGGCGTTTCCAAGCAACGTATACACAATTTCACGGAGCGAACCTAGACTGCAGTGTTTACTCCTAAATGAATGAGCGGTAGCCTACTAAAACAAAGTTTACTTTGCCTCACCAGCATCATCAGATGACCATTATTTATCGGAAATAGTCATTATTTACAACAACATAAACACATTACCTCATCGTGATCCATACTAACTGCCGTCTCTCGTTCATTCGCTTTGTGTGAGGACACGGAATCTTTCAGCTCCGTGAGAGGTGACACTAGCCTGGTCCAACCAGACCATCGTACTTCATTTCATTGGTACAGAAGGTCTGGAAGTGCTGTAATTGGCAAACGTTCACTCACTTGGAGGCGGGTGTCTGTCGAAGTTTAAAACTATTGGATCTGCCCAGTGCCACTCTGGATTAGCCAACCAATCGCACCACGTTTGGTCGTCACGTGTGTCATGAGCCGGCTTTTGACGGTGCGTTCCAGTTGGACAGGGAACTCGGAAATTTCCGACTTCACTACATATTGTAGTCTATGAATCTACCGGTACCTGACAACAGTAACTTGTTAGAGCCTAACGTTTAGTTATTTGGACGAGAAAGGTTGTAGGCGTCCATACTTTCGCGAGCAGATGCACTGGAACACAGACAGGTCGGAACTCGGAACTACCAAGTCGGAAATCTCCTTCTTCCGAGTATAAAGGTACGCAGCATTCAACTGAAACTGGAGCGCGACTTCGACGTCATCGTTCTCAGCCACTCGCTCTGTTCGCTGATTGGACGATTGTAGATTCTCCGGAGAAAACTGGGAAATTCACTGTACACCCAGACTGACTACTGAAGGGAAAATGAAATTTGGCCGGAAGTAGGCGGGCGGGCGGAGCCAGGCTAAGGTGACACTGCATCTCATTGCAATCAGGTGTTTGTGTAGCACTGACTGGCATTAGTTGATGCTGTGTCACTAACCACTCTCACGGAGCCGAAAAGAATCCGGTGCCCTCACACTTTCAACACACGGACATGCACTATGTTGCTTCCTGATCATTTAAATCTCGCACGCCCGGCTCGAGCTAGAAAACAGCTTCAACGACAACTGGCGTCGTAAAAATACTACCGCTTTTGTCCAAAGGGGACGCCAACGTGCCATTTTACTCGTAGTGGCTTTAAGAAGCCAAGATCACAGATAAACAAGTGTGTATGTGTTTGTATGTTTGTGTGTGCTTGCGTGTGTGTGTGTGTGTGTGTGGGCATCAACACATGGAACGTTGTTTTGTTTTTACATTTCTTTATATTTTATTGTGTGTTTGAAAACATGTTAACTCTTTTAATTTTCGCATGTGCTGATAGTTCAGAGCAGACCAGACATTAGCAGAAGGGAGTTAGAGGAGGAGGGAAGAAAGACTTTAGTTTTTAAAACTACAAAAATGTAATTTCACAAACAAAGTTGAGTCAAGTGTCGGGTAGAACTCACTTTAACGTCTGTAGAAAAAAACACAGACAGGCTGCTGTGTTTTTTCTTTGGAAGTGTGTTCACATCCTTAAAGTTATGTGATAGGGCTGTGAGAAGACCTCCCCATGCTGAGCCATTTTAAACTGGGCTTGGAACCAGCAGGCACTGGGCCAGAGAAAACGTCTGCTCTATGTCACAGAAAATTATGAACAATCTCGACCGGTTTATAGCTTCTAGAAAGCAAAAAGTTTTAGGCCATTAGTTCTAAGACAGTATGTGTTTTTTATGTTAAAGCCAAACTTCCAACGCAACAAAACCTGCACATACCATTAAAGTATTATGAACATCCAGTTTTACTTTTGAATTACCCCTTAAAGTTATAGTGCGTTACTTCTGTCGCCCCCATGAGGTATTCTAAATAATTACAACAACACTGTCGGTGCATCCACAGGAGGTAAGCCTTCGGTGATTGCGCATGGATTTTATACCCTCTGCTGTATGCCCAGGTCTTTTCTTAGCAGTGTAGAATCAACAACTGAAACATGTATTGGGCCGGGTGCTTCTTTTTTCTGAGCTCTTGCGCCTGTGGTCGGGGGAGGGGGGTTTAGGGGGGTGACACTAGTTTGTAAACACTGCCTTACTGAGAAATGTAGAGAGAGGAGAGTTTTGTGGAGTTTTCTCGTTTTTTTGTTGTTGCTGTAATCTCTTCTGTTTAAAAGTTTTTAATAATAACATCATGTTAATGAAGACTATGTTCCAAGTCTGGGTTTCAGGTTATTAGTGTGATTAGTTAGATATTTCAATGGGATTTTGAATAAGATTGTCTGGAAACAGAAAGTTTGGTATCCTTTTGGCTCTAGTAGCCTATATATAGTAATTCGTGTACTAGTTCCTCTAGCTTTATCATGCATGTAATCCAGCTACATTCTATCTAGTTGCCTCACTGTTTATTGTTCACACTGTTAACACTGTCAGAACTATACTTCCTACTTATTCTGCACACCTCCAACTCAAATACAGTCAACTTTACAATGGTATGTCCTGCCGTTGTGTGAAAAAACTAGTGCAATTATTTTGATTTACCCTTTAAATAAACATCATGCAATTGTTTGGATGCGCTTTAATAAACCATTTGTTCATCTCTAATATGTATGTATTGTTGCTGTATTGAACTGCCCTTGCTGTTACCATGGTAACCATGTGTATCACCATATCATGCAGCACCGACATTTTAAGAATCAAAACAAATCTACATATTCATACTGTTTTACCTTTTTTTTGTCTCATGTTAGTACATTTTAGTGCTTATCTTTTTTAAATATATTTTTCCCCATTTAGAGCCCTTTTTAGATATGAGAGGTGGTATTAATGCCTTAATATCATGCACAGACTATTTGATATCCAGAGAAATATTCAAGACCATTATCAGACGTAAATATTCTTGATATCATGCGCAATCCTTTCATACACATTTCCCCGAAATGTAGCGCAACAGATTTGCTATCTACAGGCCTGCATATATTTGAAGACATATTGCATTTGCTTTTTCTCAGAGAAGATGCTGGAGTGCAGAGCTACTTCAGTACATTTTGCACAAATTTGACAAATAAACAAAAGAAGAAAAAGTAGAAACTGACAGCAAGACAGAGAGCGACAGAGCACTGTATCTGTCTTTTCAACTCTGTGCTTTTGCAACAAGACATAATGTAATCTCTCCTTGAGACGGAAGGATTTTTATAACCTGCTCGCTGGCTGGGCCTTGAGCAGGAGAAGAGACAGGCTGGTTGAAGGCTGTTTATCCCGTGGTGCCCTTGATATAAACATGTGAAAAATCTCTCTGTTTTCTCTCTCAGCTAAATCAATACAAAGACATTCGGCCTCTGAACAATGGTGTAGCACTACTGCAAAAGTTTTTCATTCTGCCTCCATTCATAGCCGTGTCCTTCATTGCAACAGAGCAGAGGACGCTGAACTCCTGCTTTACTAATGTTTCATGAATGTGGCCATACACTCAATAATCATAACTAACTACAATAATTCACTTTATTTGTATAACACCTTTCATATAAAAAAAAAAACCCAGGGCAAAGTGCAATATAAGAAATGACATGCATGCATAACATGAGGGCTTTATGTTGGGATAGAAATGGAATGAACATAAAAACGGGGATGGAAAGCCACAAAAAGAAAATAATGTGGAACATTTAACACACTTGATAAGCAAGGAAGAAAATAGATCAAATAAAGTAAGCAAACTCAGCGATACCACTTCAGTGTTGGCAATTTGAGGCTTAATAATAGAAAACTCAGAGGGTTATTTGCCTTGCGTACCTTTATCTATGATTGGCACCTCAGCCTCTGAACCCACCACTCCCATCATACAATGCATAACTTATGATCGAAAGGACAACCCACTGAATAAAAATAAAGTAAAGAGTACATAGAATGACAATACAACATTTTCTAAGCAGCGAGCAGTGCACAAGTGCGACACAAAGAGTTTCAGGCCTGTATGGTTGCCTAGTTTAAGGCAAAAGTGAACAACTGGTGAGATTTTAGCTTTCTTTAAACAATATTTAGTGAGCTGGCTTCCCTGTAGGTTGTGTGTTCCACATCCGTGGGGCGTAATTAACAAAGGCTGCATTCCCGATTTTCTTTCGGCTGTTGCCGGGAACCTCCCAATAAACCGTCCGCAGATGATTGCAGTGTTCCTAAAGGCAAATACGTTCAAGTGAGTTAGCGATGAAGCTTGGCCCTAGCCAATGAAGGGTTTTGAATAGGAGGAGGAGGACCAAAAGGGATGTTTAATGAAAGGAGCAGTAAGTGATATGGTCCTTATAGCTACTTCCTGTCAGTGACTGCAGTTAGCAGCCCCCTCCCTCGTCCCTACTTCACCAACACATGGGTTGCGTTCCGAATCGCATACTCTTTCTTTTTTCTATTCTACATACTACATCCGACGATAAAAAGAATCTAGTTAGGATGCAGTAGACATACTATTGGGACATACTTTTCTCTCTTATTTCATCATAACATTGCGCCTTGAGCTTGCCTCTTGCTTTTATATCCGTCACATCCCCGTTTGTTTTCATAACATGGACCTATAGGCTTCGTCGATGTTACGTCACTTCACGTGCGCACTGGATTGTGGGTCAGAATCGCCCAAATAGGATGCACTTTTCAACACTAACAATCTTGGCCGCATGAAGTAGACCATCCGGGTATTCTAACCATCCTAAATCTGGCCACAAGAATCGGGACATCCTAAATCTTTTTTCTACATACTATATAGTAGAAAGTATGCGATTCGGAACGCAACCATGAACACGCAGCCATCTTCGTCAGATAGTGCCGCGATGGAGAGCAGTGAGTCATTATTCATGGCCACAGAGACCCGCCTCTCTATAACGTTCTATCTCCTGATTGGATAAAACAAACGAGCGGGATACTCAAAATGTTATCTGGCAATTACTGCAAAACTGAATGACTGGGAAACCTGAGTTATGAACAGCTCATTCTGTTTAAGTGATTGCTGTATGAATATAGAGTGATTTATCACTTATTTTAACAACAATATCACTTCATTCTCCTTTAATGTCATATTCCAGTTGAAAGGATAGAGAATCCAATTTGTGGATAAAATACAGTTGTTAAGTCAACAACACTGACTTGATATTCATGATGATACATTCACGATGTGTTAACTCGGTTGAGTTATGTTATGCAAAAGAAGTTAGTCTAGTTTTTTCCACAACATATTATAAGGCATTGAGCCCTGGGGACATTGATACGCCCTCCCAGTCAGGACATCCTATCAAAATGTCTGCATTTCTCACACTGTTCTTTTCTCATTCTGAGAACTTCTTTGCTTTGTTTCTTTTTTTCTGGCTGAACTCCTCTGTAATCACCTCTGATTTCCCTGGAGCTCTCTCCTCCCCCCCCCCCCCTCTCTCTCTCTCTCTCTCTCTCTCTCTCTCTCTCTCTCTCTCTCTCTCTCAGGTAGCAGCAGCCAACCCTAACCTATGATCCCTCTTAGGAGCAATTAAGATAAACCTCTAATTCATCTGCTTTATCCCGCCCTGTCTTTCTCAGTCTCTCATTCATTGACCTCCACCACTCCTCCTCCCTTCCTTCAACGCCCCCCCTCATCTCGCTCCCCATCCTCCTTCAGTGACAGAGGCAAGGAGAGCATTGAGTCATGACATCATAATTCACCGGCTCCTGTTTTCACGGTTAAATCAATATCAGTGTGTCCGAGTCAAGGTTGGAGGCTGGCCTTCACAGCTCAGCTCTTCCTGCTTCGTTCTCATAGAAAAATCTTATAAATTGTCCCTAAAATAATTAAGCCTTCAGATCCGTCGCTGGCCTATATTTTTTACCGGCATCCCGCCTGATGAACAGCACTGCCAGTGAGTCAAGGTAATGCCGAGAAAAAAGAACTAAGCCTCTGATTTCTTGTCTGTCTTTGTCTGCCTCTCTCTTCCTTTTCTTCTCTCTCTCACAATCTGTTTAATTAACCAGGACTATTGACTGATTTTTCTCCCTCGCTTTGTTTCCCCTTTGATGATGTTTGATACATTGTGCCAACTGTTGCAGTCACATACATATTTCATTTAGTTTGAACCTTTTCCATGTGAGCAAAGTAGATGCTTTAAATGGTCGTCTGGAGTGGTTTTTTGCAAAAATATATTTTTGGTCCAGTGCTGTGAGAGCTCTGCAAAGTGTGTGTGTGTGTGTGTGTGTGTGTGTGTGTGTGTGTGTGTCTCTGCCTGTGTATCTGTGTATGTATGTGTCAGTGTGTGTTTATAAGTGTCAGTGTGTGTTTATAAGTGTGTGTGTGTGTGTGTGTGTGTGTGTGTGTGTGTGTGTGTGTGTGTGTGTGTGTGTGTGTGTGTGTGTGTGTGTGTGTGTGTGTGTGTGTGTATGCTCATGTATTTGTGGGTGTGTATGCTCATGTATTTGTGGGTGTGTGTTTGAGAGCGAGAGAGGAGGAAGAGGTGGAGAAAGAGGAGGTGCCTGAGTCTAGGGGGAGGCGGAATATGCAGAAAGACTGAACAAGCTCTCCAAGAGCACATACAGGGCACAGACGGGAGCTGATATAAAAGCGCTGCCCTTCGCTCCGGGCTATCAGAGGCTAAGAAAACAGCGCTACCATATCTCACTGACCTCCGGCTCCGGCGAAGAGACAGCGGGGACGGCGCTGAGCTCCAGCCCATGTAGCCTCTTGAGCTGCCATGGCCACCACGCTGGAGGGTTGCCGCTGTCGGGGATCCAGCGGGCGAAACAACAACAGCAGCATCCTCTACAGCATTCTGAAGAGTGACAGCCTCGCGACCGCTGAGGACAAACAACAAGAACAACAACAGCATCCCCAACAACACCAACACACCCCGCAACACTTCCACAAGACCTCCTCCCCATCCTCTGCCACCGCCGCACCTGCCTCGCTGCAACAGGCGTGCTCGTGCGGCTCGAGCCGGCGGCGCGGGGTCCTCCGCTCCCCGCAGGTGACGTGCAAAGCTGCCTCGGCGGTCCTCGTCAAGACGCTTCGCTTCGTGAAGAACGTGCCGTGTTTCCGTGAGCTGCCCGAGGACGACCAGCTGATATTGATCCGGAGCGGCTGGGCGCCTCTGCTCGTGCTGGGACTCGCGCAGGACCGTGTGGACTTTGAGACGACAGAGACGGTGGAGCCCAGTATGCTGCAGCGCATCCTCACCGGGTTACCGGACAGGCAGAGCGAGGCACCACCGACCGACCAGCATGAGAGCAGCAGGGGGGCAGCAGCAGCCGGGGTCTCCATCAAGGATATCGAAGCGATCAAAGCGTTCCTGAAGAAGTGCTGGAGTGTAGACATCAGTACAAAGGAATACGCCTATCTGAAAGGAGCTGTGCTGTTCAACCCAGGTAAGAAAGGGGGTTTCATATACAGGTGGATCAAAGTTATTGTAGTCTACACAGGTGGAACAAAGCTGACAAGAAATCTGTCAGAGGATCTCTCAGGCACTTTACGCACGCTTACTGCTAGAACACATTTGTGTATTAGAGATTTGGTTTATTTGAAAATAATAGAAGAAAAATATTTTAGGCATGTTCCCAAATATATTATTTATATTGATATAGTGTATATTGAAATTAGAAAGGCGCCTTAAATAATCGAGCTTTTGGATAACAAATTCCTGCTAAGTGAAATTGACCTCGTCGTTGTATGGCAAACTGTACGAAACTTTTCTTTACACTTACTTCACTTTCCTCTCCTCTTCCATGTTATGCTTTCCTCTCCATCTAACCCGGCCTCTCGCCTCCTTTTCCTCCCCCTCTAGATGTGGAGGGTTTGCGCTGTCTCCACTACATCCAGTCCCTGCGTCGGGAGGCGCACCAGGCTCTGAACGAGCACGTCCGTCTGATCCACCGTGAGGACACGACGCGCTTCGCCAAGCTGCTCATAGCTCTGTCCATGCTGAGGTCCATCAGCCCGCTGGTGATCGCTCAGCTGTTCTTCAGACCCGTTATAGGGGCCGTCAACATCGAGGAGGTGCTCATGGAGATGTTCTACGGCAAGTAGCTGGGCAGTGGACTGAGGTCAAGTCAGCGGGAGCAAGGTTGACCGAAATACTCCAAACATTTTTTTTGGTGGATGGAGGGGGGGGGGGGGGGGGGGGGGCAGGTGGTGAGGGGAGATAAAGGAATGTTAAAGACTGAATTTATAACTACTGTATGTGGAGATCTTCAAAGACTGTGAAATTATCAACACAGGGAAGGGTGTGTGTGTGTGTGTGTGTGTGTGTGTATGAGAGAAACAAAGAGTGTGTTTAGTGCGAGATATGTCATAATAGATGAAAAATACAGAGCAGCTGCTGGAATTCATAACTTATTCGTTTTTTTATAAAATATTTTTATATAATAAAGAAATACCCTCTGAACTGTTTTTATTTTTTACCTGTGTGTGTGTGTGTGTGTGTGTGTGTGTGTGTGTGTGTGTGTGTGTGTGTGTGTGTGTGTGTGTGTGTGTGTGTGCATGCATGCGTGTGTGTGTTATCAGCTCTTCCATTACTGACACACTTTTTTGAAATCAGTCCTAAACAGAATCGTATGTAGGAGATGATATGTGCATGGTATCAGTAAGTAGACAGTGATAACTTAGAGTGTACTTGTACTTGTACTTCTCAGTTACACTGACTCATGTCAACTATGTTTGTGATAAAGGTTTATTATGTCAACTACAGATTAAGATGAGTCTCAAAAAAGCTAAACATTTTAAGTTATGCTCACACCAGATGTTCACTCTCCATCACAGCAGGTAAAGAAGAGAATTTAACGGTTGCACTGTGACTACTGAATAGCTGTGGTGAAATGCCATGTTAGACCACTAGAGTGCAACAATACACCACAGTTGTGCTGCGATCATGTATAATCCGCATCCGCAACCGCATGCACGCACACACATACACGCGCGCACACACACACACACACACACACACACACACACACACACACACACACACACACACACACACACACACACACACACACACACACACACACACACACACACACACACACACACACACAGGAAGGCAGGCAGGTGCAGCAAGTGCCTCAGGTAATGTTCTACCTGTACCCTGCAGTCTGGCCATTATAGCGTGGAATTATTCTGGATGCAGACTAAAATGCCCCTGGCAGAAAGGATGGAGGAGAAGGATGGTGGCTCGCATGACAAAAAACTTTCCATCTACTGCAGAAGAAAGGCGCCTGGAGACTGCACATAAAGAAAGTTACTGTAGACTCATGGCATCATCATAACACATTCGGTTCCATTAGAGATCTATTCTATGAAACAGCCATACCACATGACCACTGCTATTGCAGTACATACAGTTATACCAAAATTATTTTAAGTAATGTGTCCCTGGATGCCTGATTCCTGCTTCCAGCATTCATATACTGTAAGTCAGTGTTCAAACTAAGGCCAGATGGCCTGTACCTTTGCTCAGTCCCAGCGGCCTTGTTTTGTTACATTCTCTAAAACAATGTTGAAACTAGGTTTCTATTGTACATTGAGACATGCACTGCTCTGCTCATTTTGGTATTATACCCTAACCCAAATAAAACCGAGGAGCATAATGCAACAGCATATGGAAGCTGACAGGGTGTGTAGGCTGGCTATACCCATTCAATAAAATAAGCATTTGCTAAGAACCCTCTGGTCTCTGTAGGAACCCTAGAACACATTGTTTAAATGAACATGAGACATTACAAAATAAAAATTTAACAAATAGTGACAAAACTATAAGGTCAGAGACAGTGAAATGGACAATTTAGGTTGGCCGTCCCCTACGAAGCGAGCACTTCCAGGATTGTATGTTAAAAAAATTCACATTTTATGTGTGTAATAGATGTTAGCTGAATATAGTTTATGATCAAGATAAAAACGAAAGTAAACTCACGTATTTTCCCAAGCTATTCTTCAAAGTTGGCAGCACTGCAAGTTACATAAATCAAATTTGGAGGTCAGTTTAAGAAGGGAGTCTCATTCTTTTCGTATTGCAGCAGCCATATGTCCTCACGTGCCTGTATGGTTGATGTTTCAACCCGTTTAGAATTTATTGTGTCACTACAAATGATTGTTATGCAGTTGTTCCACATAAGACATGAGAAGGAATAGCACAAATCCCTTCACATGCTTATTTGTACATTATGATTTGCTTTGAAACTGATATTTTCAATCCACAAATTGGTTCAGTACCATGTGAAGTGGAAACACATTACGATGAGGATAGCCCCAAAAATCCAAATCCTTCTCAGGGCCCCCAAAAGTCTAGGGTCAGCTCTGGGGGGGAATACTGTTCAAAGTCACAGGACAGGAGAGTTTAGCAGCTGGCAAGCAGCAGCCTTGTTAAAATTCTCCTTGATTTAGAGGGAAAAGGACTGATCAGATCAAATGTATCATGAGCGATATTTCTGGGCCTTTTAGAGGTGTTTGACAGGTCTTACTGAGTAAAGCTTGTAAGGGATCTCTCCAATGCTGGAAATGTATAATGAACACACAAGTGTAGTGGCCTTATACACCAGAGCATTTGCATTTTGCAGCTGTAATGGCAAAAAAAATATGAATTAAATATTAAAAGCAGAACAATCAATTTCCAGTAATTTAATCAAATTGCAGTCTAGCCTCTCAACAAAACTCAATGGAAAGGACTTTCAAGAGCAGTGTCCCTCATCGTAGCAATGGCTTTGCCCCTTTGTTATGTTTATTTTTTCACTCAGCTCAGAATAACCACATGTCATCGAATGCCTCTGGACACAAGACAATAATAAGCAAGGCCACTGAAATAAAATAAAGGGATACCAATTGGATGTTCATATGGGACGGACCATCACTGATAACTCTCACACACCTCCTGGTGGTCTGATAATACATTGCATGAAACAAGCATACACACAGACACACACAGACACACACACGCACACGCACACGCACACGCACGCACGCACACACACACACACACACACACACACACACACACACACACACACACACACACACACACACACACACACACACACACACACACACACTACCTTTTCAAATATGCCACTGTGGACTTTAAAGATATGCTTATTTCTGCTTATCTCCTCCCCATGATCCCTCCTCGATGGGGTCTAGTTCTTCTCCAATTAAATCCTTAATTGCTCTTGGTAATTAAAGAGTCTATTAATCCTGTGTCTGCTAATAAAATCCCAGCTGTTTGGCAGGCGGCTGCCCACATGCAACCGTCACATGCAGGCTCTACTTGTAGTTGGCCACATGTTGGGTGTGCTTGCATGTGTGCCTGCCTCCAACTGTTGGCAAGGGTATTAAAAGAATGACAGCCGGAGTAAATTCCAGTGATTGTGGTTCATTTATAGTTTCATTGATACAGTTAGACCAATTTCTACCCCTTTTGCGCTTGCACAGTCCGAAACCATCTGAGCTTTACAGCTCTGTTTGTGCACCAACAAAAATGTCTTATATAGTGCCAAATTCCCCCACTTTCTCCCTTCCTCTGCCTTTAACTCTGTTCCTTCCTTTTTTTTCTCTGCCCCACTTTCTCTTTTTCTCAGTTCTCTCGTGGGATTGACAGAGAATCAGTAAATGTGCTCTCTCTCTCTCTCTCTGGATTCACCAGCATCCAATCACCCCATGTAGGCATTGAGAACCCCCAGGAGATGGCACTGTTTGGCAGCGTTCAACAAGCGTTGTGTTTAGGTTACCAAGCAGAAGTCAGGCATCGAATGAGACTCCTGGCCTTCAAGCACCAACATTTTTCTGATAACAGCACTTTGCTTTATAGGGTTATCTTTGGCAATTCTGCCTCTATCAGACAGGAGAGACAGATAGCAAACGTTTTGGAATGAGCAAAAAGGGATCTCATGCGACAAAGGTCCCTGGCCAGCATGGAACCATGGGAAATGGCGATTACATGGCGAATGTTCTAGAAAACATGGCCTCGGAGACCTCCTTATCAGCACTTTTTAAACGGCAAGATCCCCATCAGGACCTCCTCCATTACACGCTTTTTAAATTGTTGACCTTTTCTTCTTTTGAGCACTGCACTGCCAAACTTCCACCGTACATAATGATGTCTGTCTGTGTCGCAACATATAATGTGTCTCTTCAAAGCAAAATAATGATTGGAATAAAGGGACATGCATTGGGACATTAGCTTCTTCCTAATCTCCTTTCGGTTCAGTGCAGTACATACAGTATCTCATTAATTCACCGTTTGCAAATCACATTTCATTATCTCCATTTAGAGGTTTGTTTTGCATTTCTGAATTGAACAATAGTCAGGTCAGACCATGGGTCAGACATAAGCACTGGAGCACTATCTGTTTGCTGAAATAATTGCGCCTGTTCATACTGGCCATTACATCTCTTCATCATGTGCTTACAAATGCAAGAGAAGAGTGACAACAACATCAACAGTCTCCTTTCTTTAACCAAAGCTATTATGGTGGGTCACTTAGACAAATCAAGAAAATATCTACTAAAATTACCGTTATTTGAGGACCAGATTTCTTCTTTTTACTCGTCCACAGCAGTTCATCATGCATTGACACAATGTCTGGGGAAACAGATGGATTTACAAAATTGAAAAAATAAATAGGTTTGTAGAATTTATTTGCATTTTTTTCACAACAGACTCGGTAAAAATGAAATATAATAATATTCATAAAAGTGTTTAAAATAATGTATAATCGCTTGAAAATAAAAGTTGTTTTTACTTTTATTTCCTTGAGTGAGCCTTTTATATCTACATAAGAGCAGGGCTTGGCACCATGGAGGCTGCCATTTTGCACTCCCATGATTCTACAGTAGCACAGAATGGACACACATAATGGCCAAATGCATTTCTAAAGTGGGTGTCCCGGGGAAATGCAACTGTTGGAAAACAAAGTAGGCTACCATTGAATAAATAACTAAATACATCTTCACCTCATCACTTGATATTGTGGAAAAACCTGAGGCAGAGGTGGAGGATTCCATCTTTATTAACTAGATTCATGTCCTTGAAGGCCACTGTTAGAAAGTGGTGGGGTTACCCAGGGTGTTTTGCATTCTAGAACTTTCACCACTAAATATTCAGATATTACACACTGCACCTTTAATTACTAAAGAGGCGTCCAAAAGATAAACTGTAAACTGTAGTTATGAAGTTATCTCAAAAGAGCAGGGGATAAGAACGTTTGTACAAACATGCGCACACTGCTTTTAGGCTGTCTAGGACTACTCATTTCAGAGCAGTCGGCAAATGAAGGCACAGTTTATTTTTGAAGTGTTGACGGACATTCCAACAATATCTGGAGAAACTGATGGTCGTTCACGCTGCCGGAGCCAGATCTTCCAGCTGGATCACTGATTCAAACTGACAGAATCGCTCTTTCCATCTATTAGTCAAATGTTGTCATCAAATAATTCATAGAGAGTGATGAACGTGCCGTTAATCTGACAATTTATGTGGATTTTACTGAGAGTAATCAGTACGCAAGGAAGATGTGATGAATTACTGCCAACAAATGGTCAACGCCAGGACACAGAAATAAAACATCAAACGGAAATCAATGTTTTTAATGTGCAGTGAGAAAGTAAGGGCAACTGATAATGATTGTGTTTCTATAAAGATAGACATTTCTTTCCGAGTGAAAATCGTGTTTATATATTTATATAAATATCTATATTATATATAGAATACATATCTATTTGCTATGCATACTCAAAAATCACACCTTCAAATATATTTAAAAAGTCTTTCAAAACACAAATGCATTTTTTTCTTTCCTTAAACATGAACTATCCATATGAACCAAAGTAATTATCAGGATGGGAATAATATTATGTTTTAAAAACCAAAACATTGAAAATGCTTCTCTTTTGAATCTAGAAGAGTAGAGGACATATTTTTTTTTCATGTGGGATTCAAAAGCCACCTTGATCTCTCAACAAACCAGGAACCACACATTGCAAGTGTACAAAACCAGCATAACACTTATACACGAATCCCCTTTCTGTGGTGGATGAAATGCAAATAAGTATGACTTCTCAAGCAAACTCTTTTCTGTTATAAAAATAGAATTCTTTTTAAAATAATCTACAGATTTCTTTTTAAGGTGAGGCATTTCACTATCACTCTAAAACAGCAAGGCTGTTTGTTTCAATAGAAAATATGAAGCTTTAGAGAGAGATCTGCCAGTCTATCGGTCTGTCTGATTGGAGAGGACTAGCAGGGCCCCCCAACCCATCCACCTTCTCGGTCCCACAGGACGGTATATTTTTGTCAGCTCCTCCTTCTTTTTGCATATTCTATGATTTTTTAAAAGAGAGTTTCATTTAAACTAGATACACCTTTTACAGGTAAACAAAAAGAAGTGTCAGCTCTTTGAAGCTCCTGAAATGTCCAGGCAATCCCAAAAGTGTTAAAAAAATGTTTCTCTTAAACTACACAAAGATTTAAAAAACAAACAAACAAAAAACCAAAACACTACAGCGCAGGTACATAACATACTGGCTTTCCATACAAGCGCACTGAAATAGAGAAAAAAAAACTATAGAGAGAAAACAATAAAACATATTCAACTCTGTATAACAAGTTAAAGCAAAGTCCTACAGAAGAGAAGGCAACAGACAGGATTGAATAAAACAAAGAAAATAACAAAACAGGTAAACATTGATGCTACAAATAAATTGAAATATATGTACAAGACCCTGTTTTCCTTTTGTTTGTATGTATGCACATTTGAGTGTGTATATGTACGCAGGTGTGTGCACAATTGCAAGAGTGTATTGGTTCTTTAATGTGGAGTTCTCGCGAGTCCGTATCTCACCGGTTGACGAAACAGTGTTTTCATTTATCTCCTGTAGTTCCACATAGAAAACACCCTCTGTAATGGAGGCGCTGTCCACTTGAAAAAAAAAAACAAGGGAGTACTGTCCAAAAACCTGCTGTATCTCCACCACTTGCTGCCAGTTTACAATGGTTGGCACCAAATCCATCCAAAACACTTTTCGCCGTAATCACGACCATAAACTGTGTTCCTTAGAGCCACCAGATGGAGCCTAGCCACGTTCGGATCCCTGACTGATCTTTCCTACAGCAGCTGATGCTGGGTCTGTCCATCATTACCAGATGACGCTGGAGATGCTGGTTTCTCTTGGCAGGAGAGGGAGCATGGCGTTGTTAGCGTGTGCCTCCTCCAGGCTGTGCTCTCGGCCCTTTGCGGGAGGCCTCTGTCCGTTCAGCAGTGTCAGTGGGATGTTGCAGTAGGTGTGCTGGTTCCCCAGAGAGGACAGAGGTGGCAGGGTGCCTCCGGGCGGCAGGTCGTACTCGTAGCTGCGGTAGTAGTGTTTCTGCCTCATGGTGGTGTGGTAGGTGTTGTGGAAGGTGGAGCGCAGCTCTGGGTGGGCGGTGGCCATGGCGGTGGAGGTGGCTGCTGCCATGGAGATGGCGGAGACGGTCTGCAGCTCTCCGAAGGGGCCCTGCTCGCTGACGTCCAGCGCCGGCTCGTGGCTGAGCATGGGCTCCGTGCGCCTGAAGGGCATCTCGTACTGCAGCTGCTTCCAGAACTTGGAGCTGAGCTTGTTGCTCTTGGCGCCGCGCCACTTGATGACGGTGAGGGTTTTGATGGTGTGCTTGAGGGCCTCCACCTCCTGGTAGTTCATTATGCCACGCAGCTCGGCGCACTCGATCAGGATGACCTTGATCTCGCCGGTCACCAGCATGTTGCGCAGCCGCGTCTCCAGCTCAAAGATGCTCCAGCCTCGCCGCACCACATAGTTGGGCGTCATGACTATAATGAGCCGCTTGCTCTGGTCCACACAGCGGGCCACGTCCTCTATGTAGGCTGCAAAGGAACAAGGGGTAAAGAAGGATATGAACAAAAATGCATAAGACATAAGACTGGCAGAATAGTTCAGTTGTTTACTTCCAGCATGTGTTGAGCTATATACAGTATGTGATTTAATGAGGACAGGACGACAACAACATAACAATGATGGATGAACATACAGCAAAAGACACAAAACACAAGACAATGACAGGTGGGTGTTTTGCTGTCCACCTCCAGTTTTGGGTCTTATCATGCTCATTTTAGTATGTAGTATATAGTTTGTAGGGAAAGACACAGGGACTGTGTATGTGTGTGTGTGTGTAGATGCATCTAAAAGCATGGTGGGTGTTCACTTGGATATGATTTATTCTGGTGCAGTGCAAAGTACAAATCTATGTATTGTAATCAATACTCCGGAAGGCAGATCCAAACAAAGCTAAGCGCTGCACTAAATGGCTCTGGATGGAGGGTAATGATTGATAACTCTGCACAGACTAAAGGATTAGGGTGAGTCGCTGCCTATTGAACTGGTCGTGATGTTTAGATCACACGACAGCGGCGCCACTCGAGAGCGTGGCTCTGAAAACTTCCTACGGGAGCAGGTAAATGACAGCAGCTGACACAAGAGGAAAAAGACTGAGGGGCGAGTACCTCCAAAGAGCCGTGTGTCATCCTGGTAATGCTCATTGGTGAGACCTAAACAATAAACATGGTCACATTCAGGTCACAGGCAGAACACAGTACACAGACACAGAAAAATGCTGAACACAATCGTAAAAAGTTGTTGCATCTCCCTGTCATTCACCTTCTCTTTGTTTCACATTATGATTAATCACACACACCACGTTAGCCTGATTGGACATTCATCTGTAATGATTTGGCTTGGCACCGACGCTGGATGCAATTTTCTTTTGATTAAAGGAAAGGAGGCGTCTTCACACATTACACACTAATGTTTAATTCTGTCTGGACCCAACTAGGAAGCGTTTGTGTTTAATCTGTCCTCACATGAAGCCTACAGTACAAACACACAGTATCGCTACTAACTAGAGCACACTGTGTACCGCTGTCACTGACGGACTACTAAGTAGAGTAAGCACGCTGCATGAGAATATGTTCTGACAGAATTTTCATGGATTTATTAATTTTATGGCGGAAAAACCTACGAGGATGATACATTACTTCAATATAGTATCAGCTCCTGGTACACACTGCATTCCCATATCTGTAATTCGTAAAACTGGAAATGTCAGTGTGAAATATTATGATCTTCGATTTGTATCCAGAGGGATTGGCGAGAGGATACAAGAAAAAAGGCACTCGTTGACATTATTGGACTGAATATGGCCTCACCACCATCTTTCATTATTTAGAAAGTACTTTTGAATAATCATCCACTCATCACTCGTGAGTGTGAATGTACTCTGTTTGAAATTTGTCCAAACAGCACAACACATTGAAAACACAAGACAGAGACAGTGAAAAAAACAAAACTGAAGACAAACTACACACAACAAACATTTCAAACTAATGAGGTAGCTAGTTCACTTGGGTTCAGGAGCAGGGTCACGCCTCAACCACACCTCTACCAATCATCTGCCTACCTATAGCTGCTTAAAGATGCAGTCAGCGATTTAGATTCAAAATCACTTTTTTTTGTCAAAATCATTGAATTTCTCCTAACGATCTGATTCCCTGTCCATATTGCGTATATGTGCCAAAGAAAAAAATCCAGTAATACACAGCCTAGGCTCAGTAATTCTGTATGTAAACAAAGTCTATGTAAACAAAGGGCACCCAGCGTAGCTATAGTAATATGCCCTTTGACACAGTCTAGGCTGTGTAACAACACTAGGTTTTTTCAGCACATACACAGTTAAGACAGGTAGCAAATCATGAGGAGATAATCACTGATTTTGACAAAAAAGTGATTTTGACAACAAACATTCTCCAGAATGGCTGGCTCCACCTTAAACCCATCCTGTCCTGTCTTGCACGACAGGCCGTGCTTCAAAAGATAGATTCATATTACCTTTGATTCCACCAAAGAGAAAATCCCCATGGATCTTGAACTGCAGATACATTTTTCTGATTCAGGCAACTATCTGTTTGAAGGCGATTCCCCTCCAGCCGTTACATTCCTGCAGAACCCAATCACACTTGCAGACTGACCTTGGCACTATCATTAAGGCAACTGTCCAGGCCAACTGCTCTACCAAACCATCCCAATAGAAAGTTCATTCACTTTCTCATCAGGATTCATGCATGGTTTTTCATCCAGGCATAGAAGTCATTCCTGATACTTCCCATATCTACCACAACCTTTAATCCGCTCTCGCTGAACCCAACATGGGCCACAACCTATTGGCTAAAGAGCTAGATGGATTCATGATAGGCCAAATTTACAATCATCCTGCCCCAGTCTCCTGCATCAGCAATGATGCAATGTCCTTCCAAGTCCTGATTCCTCCATGCAACCATTGACCATGCCATCACCTCCATCCATAGAACATGACTTACGCTTTCAAAATCGTCTCAGCCCTTTTATTCAGTCTTCTGGCTATTATTTTTTGAGGTAGCTGGAAGGAGCTATAGAGTTCCTTCTTCAACCCCATCTTTCTCAGCAGTCCTGAACTCAGGAGAAAAGTGTAATAATCGGGACCTTTAACTAAAGTTTTTAAGGACTCTATTTCTTCCAAGGCTACTTTGCCCTTCCACGCTTCCACAGCAGCCAGACAGGGCATCTCAAACCATTGTATCTTTTCTGGCCATCTCAAGAATATTGCTTGTAGCTGATTGGTTGGAGAAGTGTTGACAGTCTCGGTCTGACTCCCATTCTATTTAATACTCGTCTACATAGCCTGGGCTTTGTATAAACACTTGGCTTTAAAGAAATATTTGCCCCATGCCCAATTTGGGGCCCAGATTGGGCTGGGG
Organism: Ammodytes marinus; assembly: GCF_949987685.1. Lineage (NCBI taxonomy): Eukaryota > Metazoa > Chordata > Actinopteri > Uranoscopiformes > Ammodytidae > Ammodytes > Ammodytes marinus. The sequence continues at coordinate 22,066,098 of NC_137216.1, forward strand.
CAGCTCAATACCCGTGACAGATCCCTAAATCCCCTATATGTTTACCTGCTTCCTCACATCCATTCTTCCCTATTCAGCATTCAACTCATATTGTTGTGGCGTGACCCTTGCTAGTGAACGACAAAGTGGAACAAATGTGCCAAATACTGCAGCAGCACAGTACAGTATACAGTACGAGGGACTGTAAATGCCCTAACACTCCAATACAATATGTTACACGAACATAGGATTGCAAGTACGTGTACGCAGACAGTCACTGTGCTTACTTCCTGTTGGAATGAGGTCTCGATCTGGGATGAAGAGTTTGTAGCCGTAATGTTTCTCCAGCACATCAGGGAGGATCTCCAGGGCAAAGCGTTCCTCCTCTCTGGTCTCCTGACTCCACTGGTCAGGATCCACTTTGGTGTAGGAAAGGTAAGCATCGTAGTCTTTGTTTTCTGAAAAACAGGGTAACAACAAGCAGTGGTTAATAATGAAAAAGAAGCACAGCATTGACATCTAGCTGGAAATGAGACAATCCTTTATACATTAACACTGATAGACAACAGTAATATTTACACTGGAAAATGAGTTTACTTCCTCTGTACTATATCTTCCACAAGGTTTGTTGTTATTCAAAACACCAAATCACTGATATTTTCACTTGTTAGTTTTCTGTGAAATGCTGCAATAACCGTCTCCTCTTCTGTAAGGGCTTGTGGCTGCATGCTCCCATTCAGCCACAAGATCATTAGTGAAGTCAGCCACTGATGTTGGCTGAAAAAGGCCAGTCGACTTTCCAGTTAATCAAGGATTGGATCGGGTTGAGGTTAGGCCTCTGTGTGTGCAGTCCAGTCAATCTCTTCCACACCAAACACAGACAATCCTTGGATCTTGCTCTGTATGCAGAGGCATTGTCATGCTGAAACAGGGCCAATACTGCTCCAAACTGTGCTTTAGCATCCGTAATTGGAGCAAAGTGGCCTAGATAAAAACAGTAGGCACACTCCAAAAAAGTACAAGATAGTATTTGGGCAGGGGTGTCCAATACCTTTGGCGATATAGTGTATGTGAGAAATAAAATTGGGGTAGACACAAAAATACCTAAACCAAAATTTAAGCAACACCCTATTCCCCACCTCAAAATGATTTCCCTTAAGACAGTGGAAAGAACAGAAAAGGCAGAAAAATAGGCAGAGGCAGTGACATGTTCAGTATTTCCTAGTCATTATGCTCTGTAGAAACTGGAGCGCAGGCTAGCTCCCAAAAAAAGGAAGTGGGGCTTTTTCACAAACGCTTTGAGGACCACACGCAGCTTTGAAACTCACTGGAAGGGCCAGGGCTGAGCTCGATAGGATCTGAACATCAAACAAGGCTTTCAAATTAGCAACCCTCCGTTGCAAATTAACCACCTAGCAAACTTTGAAAATCAAAAACAGCTTGTTTTGGCACTCCCTGACGGTATGACTTAATCATGTGCAAGCTTTGAGTCAACAGAACAGCATGTAATAGATAATTCATGCTACTGTTGAATCAACCAACCCGACGATTCAAAATGAGCTCGGTCTTTCCAGAATTTTCAAAGAGAAAAGCAGTCAAAACACAAAGGAACAAAAACAGACATATCCTTAACTGAAGAAAAAGTTAACTATGTTTTGTAGAGAAAACAAAAAGTTGTCCTCCAATTTCAGGCTGTTTACTCCCTATTTGTCTCTCAGGGAGGAGCGTTGGAGCCTGCCCAGTCCCCATGTCCCGCTATCTGGCCTTCGACAGCACAGGGTGGGAATCGTTCCATGACATATTGAGACTGATCTCTTTTTAAATGGGCAACAAATTGAAAATCTGTCTCCTCTCTTCCCTATGCAACCTTTGCAGCAATGTAGACACACAACACAATCTCATGCACCTCTACACCAACGGTTGAGAGGGAGAGCGAGAGAGAGAGATGGGGAGGGAATGAAAATGGGCTGCTGTCACTGAGATAGGACCAGAGAAGACATTTATAACACACACACACACACACACACACACACACACACACACACACACACACACACACACACACACACACACACACACACACACACACACACACACACACACACACACACACACACACACACACACACACACACACACCTAAACATAACATAACAGACATTGCAACATCCATGAAACAAACCCACACAGGCACAAACACCTATCATCTATTCTCGCACCACATCGAATATTGGATATAAGAAAACAAGGTCCTGGTGAAAACACCGACAACAAGTTGGAGTTAAAAGAGAGGACATGTCTTTGTGATGCTTTTGCGCTGATTCTTTTACCTCCATCCACATCCTCGCTGCCAAAGTGCCTCCTGTAGAAAAGCATCAGCTCGATCCGGTAGCATTTGTAGAGGGAGATGAGGAAGATGAGTAGTAGCAGGATGGCTCCCAGCCCTCCTGCCAGCTCCACCGTGTACATGAGCTCTGCTGAGGATGACACAAACGGGCCGGGAAAAAAAACATTGAAATCGGCCTATAGACGTGTGTAGGGTTCGAAATACATTAACAGTGTGACTTACAAGCTATTGACTTATTTGTGGACAAGGGTTGGACGCATAGGTTGTCTTTTTTCTTCTTCACCGTTTCCCCCCCCCCCCGTTAATCTCGCAGGACGATGCACTTACAGGACACATTTACATTTGCGGGGAAGATGGGGACAAGTCATCAATATTATTTTCAGAGCTCGGGCTCTGGGCGAAAGCAGCATGAATCTTCAGGGAGAAGAGACATGGGGCTCGTAATGACTTTGGGAAAAATGAGAGTTTACAGCAGGGGGTGACACATGGTTGGGGGGGGGAGGGGGGGGGGACGAAAGATGATGAGAAATTGGGTTAATTTCTTTAGGAGCACAAAGAAATGACACAGCCCTGCACTTTGGCTGTGGTCCATAGTGGTGGGACTATAGGGACAATCATAGAAACGGATAGAGGCGTTTTCAAAAGCGAGTGACTTCAGTTTACTCATATCACATGCTCTCTTCTTCATCAAACCATTTCTTCTTTGCTCTCTCTCTCATTCCCCCATTTCTTTCAACCTATGTCTCTCCATTAACTTCCCTCTTTATTATCTCCTCTCCATCTCACCAGAGACTTAGCTTGGGGGGAAGGATGACTTGTGACTTGCTGTGTGTGGAAGCAGCGTTTACCTGGCTGGCGAAGAGATCCTACACCCCTGTCAATGTAGGCTCTGTTGCCATGGCATCCACAACACATCCTTTATATACCTGTAATTGCATATTATGTACACCGCAAAGGTACAGCTCATAATAGCATCATTATGAAGTCATCAAATCTTATTTATTCTGTCAAACAAATTCAAATTGCACCTGTGACACAATTGAGATATTCTGACTTGAAGATATTATCCCTGATTGGAAGAAAATGAGACATGAGACTAGGACTGAATGTGCGATCACAGAATGATTACCTCTCGTAGGTGCGCCAACAGTGTTGTTGCAATAACTTAGAATTCCTCATGTGGGCGACAGAAGTTATAGAACGCACTATAGCTTTAATACTAGACTTAATAGTATCTGATGTCTGTTAGGTAAATGACCGGCAGATGTAAGCTTAGCTTTAAGACTGAAAACCTGTGCAGACATCTAACCTAGCTCACTAATGTACATATATCTTTTGTTTAATTTGTGCAAAAAACAAAGCGTAACAATTAACCAACCTGGTTTAGTTTGGGGTAATGTGCCACACTATTTCTTGATCAGTAGCAATGACTTCATATCTGGTTGCTTGGCAGCCAAGAGACTACAGACTACGTTGAAGTTAATATTGTCAGTGTTTTTGCTAGGCTAAGCTAGCCGACATCTGGCGGTAGCTCAATTTTCAATGTACAGACGTGAGAGTGGTTTCCTTCTTATTTAAGAAAGATAAAGATCTTTCCCAAAATGTTTAACTGGTCCTTGTTAAGAAAGGTTTTTATGTATTTTAATGAACAACACTAATACTCTACTCTGATAACAGCACTGCTGTTGATCCTTGAATGTGTAGTTTCTTGGTTTTCTTTCATAACCTAAATTATTATTATTTATTTTTAAGCTAATTAACAACAAACATTCTCACTCTCTAAATTGTTAATGTTTCACTGACCACCACTTCCCTTCAGCCTTCTCTCTTTTCATTTCTCTCTTTTTTTATTAGAAGGAAGGAGAGGCAGCCTACAGAGACATTCACAAAGACCTGCTGCAGGGCTTCTGAGTGATGCATTTTGGGATGGAAAACAAGAAATAAACATCAAAAGAGAGAGAGAGAGTCTTGACTTGAAGTCTATCTCATCATCCCTTTCCTCGTACGTACACGCTGTGTTGACAGAGAGTGCTAAATGAAGCCGTCAAGAGGCTACAAAGACCACTCATATGGAATTGGGCCATCTACAAAAGACGGTTACAGCGGAAGAGATTAAAGCGGGGAGACAGACAGATAAAGACTTAAAATGTAATTGTATGCTGAACTTATTGGCCTCTTGGGAAAAGCCGAGGACCAATTTGCTGTTTAAACAGCCATCAAATTACCTCTCTTCGCAGGGTGACAACCAGTGCATGAAAAGAGCTTTAGACAAGTCATGCTGGAGAGCCAAAATAGCTACACAGCTGCTGCAGCACAGAAACAACAGAACCAAACGGAGCTCGAGAAGAGATTGTTAACACAAGTATAGATGGAAGTAGAGAAATTAAAAATGACCAGAAAACAAAATCAAAATAAAGCAGTTTAATGTGAAGTCTTTTGGGGATATTATATGTGATCTTAAATACATACCTTCTAAACATAAGAGCTATACAATTTGAATAACTGATTGTTTTGCAACTTGGGGGCAGCAAAGACAAGTCATAAACAAAACACTGATATATAGCAGTAGTAAAACCCATATGACGCTCATATGAAAACTTAAGATCAAACAGTTGACTTTTGACAAATCTGGTAGACACGGACCAACATAAGCTTTGCTTTGGATTCGTGTTTTGGCAACCTGTTGAATGTCCAAAACTGTCTGTGGTCTTTATGAGAGCTCTTACTATGCAGAGTCAGGTGATTATTCTTTGTGTATTGTCGTTATTAGTGGCCCCTTTTACATTTTACATGGTCTTTCGATCCATAATTAATATATTAGAAATATTGATTGGAGCAGCTTAAACCAATTTAACCTCAATGAATCAGCGAATGCTGCGTAGTCAAACTTTCTTTTTAATCTTTGTCCCCAAAGATACCAAATAAGTCAGGCTGAAGTTTTTGGGCAAATATGTGCAAAATTATGCATAAGACATCTAGAATATTTCCACTTGATGAAATGGTGCAGCTAGTGCTCTGAATATTTCATTCATCATATAGCTTTAATGAAGAGGAGGAACAAGCTGATACAGAATATGTTTGATGGTGTGTCACTATCACTAACCGTGAGGAATAAGAGGATTTTTACCATCCGTACAGTCTTTTACTGGGAAACCAAATGCAATATGGCTGAAAGTTGAGGGGTTAACACTCAAGGTAAAAGCAGTGGGAAAAGTCAAAGAGCTCTTACCTCGCCTGAGGAGCTGGATAGTGGCCTGGCGACGGCCATTACCGTTTTCCACGTAACAGGAATAGTTACCCAGGTCCTCCTCCTCCAAGGAGTCTATAGTCAAGGAAATGGCCACTTCCTGCTCGCCAAGATGCTCCTTGACAACCCTGCAAGACAAACAAACAAACAATAAAAAACTTAATAAGAAAAGCAATTCTCTGCAGAACTCAGTTTGGAAACAGTATATGGAAAGTAGCTTCCGCCTATTTAAGGAAGTTTCTCCAATCTGTGAGTCATGATCCAGACCGCAGCCATCACAGACCACATACTGTGTTGCAATTTAACAACAAGGTTAGCTCCGGTAAAATGCCCGTGAGCAGTGTGTTCCTCTACAACTGTACACCAATGAAGACCCCTTTTGTGTTAGTGTAAGTACTTCACGGTATGTTAATTTATTTTCTCTGCACTCAAAACATATGAGAAATGAAAATCAATAAGGGCTCTTCGTCGAAGTGTGCAAGGGGGGGGGATCAAATAATAGCGATCAGAAGAAAATCTTTTTATAGCGGCTGGCTGCCATGGTAACGGGAGAGAAGGAGAGAAAGTAATATTCCATGAAGTAAATGAGTGTCCCCCGCTGGGCTGGTTGAGCCTGATGGAATGGGGAGATCATTCTCCTTCATACCTCAGACAACACACTGCTTAGCCCACTTTTACAGCACCCCTCAGCACAAATGACACAAATGAGGGAAACAAAGTGCAAATGAGGAAAGAGATCTCCTCTGTTTGTATGTATGTGTGTTTGTGTTTGTGTGTGTGTGTGTGTGTGTGTGTGTGCGTGTGTGAGCATCGTCTACCATATGTGTTAATATCGGCTATGTTTTGAGGAGGAGGAATGGGATGATGAAAGAGGAGAGCGTATGTGAGTGTTAGTGTGTGTGTGTGTGTGTGTGTTTGAGTGCGTAGGGAGGATAATGACTCTTAAGCATCTCTCCTCTCTCTCGCCTTCAAGCCGATAAACTGCACATCAGGACAGCTTGTTGGGGAGATTCGCCATCAGTAATTGAGAGTGTATCATGGGCTTTTTTTTTGCGTTCGAGAGGCTGAGGCAGCGGCGAGGATATTTGTGGTTTTCATTTGGAGTTTGTTGTGCAACTGGGTGGGGGTGGGGGGTGCTGGGGCGCACTGCATGGGAGAAGGAAGCACGGGGAATAATTCATGTCTCTCCAGGGAGTGGTGGGTTACTTTGAAGCCCTGCGTTTCATATTATCGCGCCGTATGAGTCAACAAAGCTTTGCTGCCATACAACCTGAGGAATAATGACCACCGCTGTTCAATCTTCAGCCTTTAAAAGGAGATGATGAGGACCCTAAAGGTAGAGTAGATGGATAACAAGGTCCGAGTGACAGCTCATAACCCCATACACAGGGCTTGGTTGAAGAGTGAATTTGAACCATACCAAACGGTGTATAGCTGCATCAACAGCACAGAATAAATCCTACACGGGTGAATCACAGACTTAAGTGTAACATTTGTAGAATTCCATGTAAATCCTTGTGAAAGTCAGAGTGAAATCCTCTACTCTTCCTCTGGGTGATTGAGTTTATCGATAGAGTTACCCGAATGGGTCAATTGTAAACGCTTTTCTCTATGTTTTTCACTTTGTCTGCTGCAGGTACTTTATCTATTGCAATATTCTCTACTTTCCCTCATTAGCAAAAACCTCTGTGTTTGCTCATTTAGTGATCAATTTCCAACCTATTCATTCTCTTTATACGCTCATTTCAAAGCAGATCTGCAAAACACCACCTGAATCGGGGTCAATAATATATATCGATCCTCTTATTTATTATGCTGAGGCGGATTTGTTTAATTCATTTATTAATCTCTGCATGCTATGCTAATGTCCAGTCATCCGTGTGATGATAACAACAATAGCCCTGTCCCGGTGGCGCAAATGAGAATTTATGGGCTGGGGTTACCATAGAAATTAACTCCCTCCAAATCAATAGGCTCAGGAGTCGTGAAAATAAATTCCTGCAGAAAATCTGAGCCCAAGGTATGAGTGCTAGTCTCTAAGCCCAAGATGCCTGCAAATGCACTAGTAATAAAGCTAAGTGTGTGGGTGCCAGCCTGAAGAAGAGAGGTAACCCATGGAAACATGCCCAGTATATAATCTAAAGAGAGAGAGAGAGAGAGAGAGAGAGAGAGAGAGAGAGAGAGAGAGAGAGAGAGAGAGAGAGAGAGAGAGAGAGAGCTTAACTGCAGGGTATAAGCATAGATTTGTTCATGTTTAGTCTCTCCTATATCTCTTTCCCTCTATTGCTCCCCATCTTTGCCCGCATCCCTTATCTCTTGCGGACTTTATGGAGGTAAAAATCTAGGTACTGACTTGGATGTGGAAAAAAAAAGCTTATGGTAGCAGCCAGCATCAGCCATGGAGAATGGAAGATCAAATACATTATTGATCTTCTGCATGAAATATCGGTATGAATTATTGAATAGATAACCCCTCAGCCAGTGAGTGGGGAATCCTGGTGTCAGGGAGTAATGGAGGAAGGAAGAGGGAGATGGGAGGAAAAAGACAGATGGACAGAAGAGGAGAGCAGTGCTTCTGGTTAAAATGAGATTTGTTTTTCCGTAGCATGTTCATATCAGTGCATATGCAGAACTATGGCAGTTGTATCTACTTTACTTTGGTTTCTGAGGGAGCTCTACCATATTTCTTACTCTTTTTCCACTTCTTCCCCGACTATTTACTCTTCTTTTATTTTACCTCTACCTCAACCTCTCCCCCACACCATCACACCCCACCCCTCCTCCTCCGCTCCCCGTGGCCCATCTGCATGCTGCTATAGGTGGGTGCAGCGAGGGAGATAGCGACAGTGGCGGCAGTGTGAAAAATGGCGGTTGTTAAGCCATCTGACAGGGCTGTCTCCCCAGAGCTGCAGCCTCTCCAAACAGCCATTAATGGGGAAACATGCACATTGACCAGAAAATGGACTTGTTAAAAATGTGTTACACCACTATGGAGGGACGAGACACGGAAATGGGCTTGTTTTTAAATGTCGTAGAGACATGAAAGCAAGGCTCACTGGCAACTTGTACAATGTGACATTGAAAGGAGACCTAAAAAGGATGCAAGTTAAAGCAAAACATTTTTTATGATGTGTTCAACATTTGCACAGAAAACCAACATGATGACAGAAAGCAGGGCATGCACTTAGGCTTCACAATGTATTGGTGAGTATAAACCAGCAAATGTGCCTGATTTTTAAAAATGTATAGAATTTTTTTTTATATAGGGGAGAATGGGGGAATCTGAGGCATCGGGTAATGTGAGCCACCCCCTGCATCTAGGTAACGGAAAACATTTGTGGTCATGGGAGATATATGTTTTCAAGCCCCTCTCATTTCCCCATGGCCCTGAAAGAGAGGACCTCATGGTGTTGTGGTAAGCATGTTTTTTTCACCAAAATAGGTATTTTGCATGTAACAGTTAATTTTCTTGCTGTCAACTTAATCAACTGTTGTGCCAAAGCAAATGTATTCATGTAGAAAAACTTCTATCATACGTGTTGATGAACTACCAACATATGAAACCATGTGATGATGATAACTGAAGATTAGCCTGAAATGCTAAGAGAGGTAGTTTTTTCTCAAATTGTGGTGGTGGGGGAAAGTGAGCCAAATGCTGTGGGGGAAAGTGAGCCACTGTCTCACTTTCCCCCACCATGAGGCACAAGTTAAGTTTAGTCTTAAACATATTTCAATGTAATATTACATAACATATGTTTTATTTTAATGTCATACACATTGTAGAAAAGCCATCATGCCAAGGAAATACACCAGGAAAACGACTAAGGCAACCACACAGAAAGAGCATCTTCTCATTTTTCCCTGTAACCTTCAGGGCTGGAATGTAGAGTAGGCCTAGTTGTAGAGTATGACAGGCTGATGTTATAATCCAGTTGGGTCTTCTCCTGTGTTCTGAGTCCCAGGCTGTTCTCGCTGGTTCTGATTTTCCTATGCTTTGACCCCCAGACACTAGCTGGCTCTAAAGGTCCTGTGTTCTGATTAGTGTTCTAATCTAACTGGTTCTATCTTTCATTTGAATCTTATTAAAACCTTTTGAATTATAATATGTTGTATTTGATTTTGTTCAGAGTTACTTTCAAGTGTTTAGAAAATGTGCTTTGCTCAATTGACCAAACCCCATCATTATTTTACTAGTCCGACATTAGTTCTGGAATATGTGGCTAGCTTTCAGGATTCTAACTTTTACAATATGTGTTGTTATGGTAGTTTCAGAGTGGAAAAAGTAAGTGGATCAGTTTACCCCACAGCTGGGGTAAAGTGAGCCACATGACAACTTTTTTTAAAACAATCATATTTTCACTGCCCTTTGTCTTGAAAAAATTCTGCTAATGCCCATTTCAAGGAAACATCCTGAATTAATGGGAAATGTGTACATTTGAGTGATTAATCATTTTAGCTCCCTTAGAGGGGAGCAAATATAAAAAGTGGCTCAGATTACCCCGTTCTCCTCTACTATACTTTATATACTATGGGAGGAATTGGTGAGACTTAAGAAAAAAACTAATTGGTTCCCACATTAACAGTTTAAATATAGGCAGAGACCTACTTTATAATACTGTCAAAAATGCAATAACATTTACATAAATCCTTCCCAGATTCTCATCAAAACTCCACACTCTCTTTTCCTTTCAATGAAAAAAAAACACAGCTCAAACGTTGCAGTACCCTGCAGAGAGAATCAACAGCAAACCTGGCAACATATATTGTAATGCCATTTTTTTTCTTCATATTTTTGTCAGAACTGGTAATGCAGCTGCACACAAGGACTGGTTTGAAAACTCTTTGTTAAAGCACTTGAGGAGGCTCCTACTTCCCCGACTTGAGTCAGATGCATAACAACAAACTTTATGATATTTCTCCTCAATGTACAGGTTATTAGCTGTTTAGTAGGTTATGCTCTCAACCTTTAAATTATTCCAACATACATGATGTTGTGTGTGTGTGTGTGTGTGTGTGTGTGTGTGTGTGTGTGTGTGTGTGTGTGTGTGTGTGTGTGTGTGTGTGTGTGTGTGTGTGTGTTAGTGCAAAAGAAACATTGTATTAATTGTTTTGTGTTCAAGAATGTGTGGAGGTAAGAGCACTTTATGAGGCAGTTAAAAAATAATAATACTCCTGTAGTTCTATTTGATGTATTCAATTATATTGCACAATATAGTGTATTATTAGGAGTTATCCTGGTTCCATCAAGGTGACAAGATGAATGAAAGTGTCTGCATGATGTTAATACCACAGCAAAACAAAATGGAAAGCTTGAGCTGCTTTGAAGCCGGCAAATAAATCTCTCCAAAATGGTTTTAGTTTATGCAATTTGGAGTTAATGGGCTAAAACAAGCGAAACCATCGGCATCCTCCTTTAATATTTTCCAATTAACGTATCGGCGTCTGCCCATGAATTCCTCATAACTGCCATGTCCACTGAAATGATGTTTAACTGCAGCAGTGTTTCTTACTTGATTTCGCTCTCCTGAACACGCTCCTCATCCAGGTCCTCTATGAACTTCTCTCCCTTCATCCAGTAGATGAGAGCGCTGACGTCACCGCTGTAGCCGAAGAACGCCCGGCAAGTCAGGTTCAAAGCACTTCCTGTAAAGAGACGGGAGATGAGATGCTGTCAGCCTTGTTTAACGTATGCCTTTCCACGGGCAAGGGGCCAAGAAAGATCGTACCACATCATATATACAGTATGTGCCTTCAGAGTCAATGACATCGACAGAAAAACACTTCAAATAATAGTGTTGGTGACACGTGCATGGTAAAAACTATACACAGCTCTGCTAGTAGCTAGTGCACACTTCTTGGCCGCACTCATAAATGAACACACAAGCACTTACAGTATCCTTGCAGAAAGGTCATGTTCAAAAGTGGTTGAATGAGAGAGATTGTAAATTAAGCTGTGATTAAAAGAGAGATTATTTTTTAAAACACAGAGTAGAAGGAGAAAATGTTCAAGTCAATAGCAAGCACATGAAGGTCTGAGGATCAAAAAGCAAAGTAAAGAATGATGAACACATGAGGGCACTCAAGAGCTTTCCAAAAAAAAAACAGAGAGCGACTGTGTGCCTATGAGAGAGAAGAAGAGAGGAGACTGACAATAACGTTAACGTTTTATTTGGAGCTGCTGCTGCCGGGTATGAGCGAAGGTCAGGAGTCAACAACTGCAGTAAGCTGAGAGTAGATATGTGGAAGGAGAAGTAATTGTCACTGAGGAGCCACAAGGGTCTTTGTGTCGTGATGTGATGGATTATCCCCTTGGTTCAACATGGAGGGTAGGTGTTCTGAAGGAGGAAAGGTGATACATCATGCACCAATTAAAAAAAAGAAAGTTTCCCATCCCATCCATTTCATTAATGCCAGTTGTATCATTGAAATTATTTACGGCACTTTTTGAAAATTATTCCAAATCAGTGCAGCTAAAATTATAAAAAGTAGACCTAATGTTACATGTAGCGCTTGTGTAAGATGATTACAGTTAGCATATTTAAGTGATCCCTTTTTACCATTCACGCAAGACTTTCAATGTCCATGTACAACGCTATGCATGTATAATGCTGGGGAACATAAAGATAGAGCATGGTCATATGCTATGCAGGTTCATTTTGCATTCCTCTGAAGTGGCATTCTCAAAATAGGCCTGGGGTGCTGCAATCACATGCTGTTGCCTCTCGTTGAACCACAAAGCAACATGTAAACAGCACAGAGATGAGGGGGGGGGGGCACATATACTGCAAACTGCATTGACGAGGGACGCTTCTCTCAGGAGGGCCAATGCTGCGTCTTCCTTTGAGGCATGTGACTTAGGAGGCACAGGCAAGAAAGGCATGAAGAGGATGCTTTCCCCCATGTTTCACAGCGGGATTTGTGAGCAGTAGTGCAAGGTAAACTCCACTGGTATGGGGCATGTATTCATTAATCCTGCTTAGCATGTGACAGCACCATGGACAGCTCCCCACTGTCTCGTGTGAAAGGAAATGGAAGGCGAACTTTAATACTTACATAACCTCAAATCCTTTCCGATACAGTCAAAAACTGAATGCTTAAGTATTCCTTGAAGACTCTCTTCTATTGGATCGAATTACGTTTTACTGGGGGTTTCCGCTTCATTCTTGATGCTCTTTGAACCCTTAGACTCCGCTGAAAACATCTGCACCTATTGCTCCCATGCGCTAGCCCTGACCAGTGGTTCTACACGCGTCTTCAGAGCGAAACTAGCAAGGTTATTATTTTTTTTATTTAATTTTTTGGACAGTTTTCGTTTGAACTAAGAGCATGAATCCTCAGTGCTCCACCGGCTCCACAACCCGGACACAGCTTCAAAGGACTGCGGTAGGTCACTCTACGGCACAAGGAAAAGTTTTAAGGCGTGCGGTCAAGGAGGATGGGAACACACCCAGGAATGAACTGATAGTACTGTCTGTGAAGAGCAAGGGGCTGACATTTCCAAAGTTCAACAGCCACTCTCAGCTTGGTATTTGTGCACAGCCGGGCTCTACAAAGGCTACACGCTGCACCTACAAAGTAGGGACCTCCTGCGAGTGATGATTACGCGCACGCACGCACGCACGCACGCACGCACGCACGCACGCACGCACACACACACACACGCACACACGCACACACACACACACACACACACACACACACTGTACTGTATAGTATAGTATAGTATAGTCGCCCCTAATCATTTGTGTAACAAAATTTGTAAAGCAACCATACTGTGCAAATTTCATATTGTGTACCACTGTGTATCTGTGTGTGTGTGTGTGTGTGTGTGGGATGCTGCATTTCCCCCTTTCCCGTGTTCAGAAATCTCCCATGTCCTGTTAGTTTATCCCACGGATCAATTGGAAAGCAGGAATGTCGTGCTGCTGGCAGCCGCTGCCTGGAGGGGAAGTCTCCACCGAGCTCCCCGGGAATCACAGGAAATTGTTGAAGACCTCATGCTGTCTCATTCTAATCCAAGTGAAGCGCTCCCCTAAACTCTTGCAGCCACCTCACTCACTACCAGTTAATTCCTCCACATTTAAACACACCAGTGGTGGGGGGATTTATACTGCTTCATTCAGGGATGCAGTACGATTGCTGGACTCCCTGATCTAAGATGGTGGAAAAGCTTCTACACCCAAAAAGTATTTTTTTTCTATTTCAGATCGGCCCATGCCATGTGAATATAAGAGCCATTTTGTTCTTGACCTGCCTGCTCCTCCAAGAGACTTTCAATTGAGATTTTCAGGCTAAAGATGTCCAGTGAGTCATTATTTTGACCAATTTGACTAAACAACACCACAGGGGGCATTCGTAGCTGTTACAATTTCTCTGTGCACTTTCAGGACTTCTTGTCTGTGTTGGCTGAAAAGTCCGGATTTGAAGGTTTATTCTTCAGAAGACTTAGCGGAATGAAAGTGATGGATTTCAATCTCAACTTTGAAGACAACACAGACTATAGGGATACAGTGTGATAAGATTGAAGGTTCCAGATCTACCACTAATAGACTTTGTGTTAAGATCATTTTGCCAATTGCTGTTTCCAAGATATCAACTGGCAGCAAGGCTGACTGATAACACAAATCCAGCTCTATTAATACAGCCTAGGTGACATCACATCCTCTGCCTACACAACACATATCTCATACCTCCCTCTTCAACCCTTCTTTTATTTCAAGAATGTTTCCAGTGTACAGTTGAAATAACACCAAGTGATTTACAAATGCACCAGGTTTCTCCTGGTTTTAAGACACACCGATTGCCGATTCATTTGGCAAAGTGATGAGCAATTGAATGACTGTGTCCTAGGTAATTAAAATCCTACCACTGTATTTCAGGTAAAAGCATCACAGAGAGAGAGAGAAAACCACAGAAAGTAAAATTAGGACCTTGGGCTTCAGAGAGGCTTTTAAGAGAACAGCATGAAAAACATGCCTCCATGTCCCTCTCTCTGTGGATTATGTGCTGACACTCTTTTGGGCAAAAACTCAAGAATTTATGTAAATCATGATGTCATTATTAAAGTTCACAAAGTTCAGAATCCTGCCAGTACAAAACTTTGCAATATTTGAAAAATATCCCCGGCTGACTTAGTGTGTGCCAGCTCAAGAGCATGATTAAGTGTTTTCAAAAGTGTGTGTTTCCTTATACGTGCACTTCTTCTTGTGTTGGTTCTGCCGTCATGCTTGCGTGGGTGAAGAACAAATCCATGTAATCTGAGTGATTGACATCCAGCCCTTGGCTGAGAGTCGGTCACAGTTCCTGATGGTTTAAGATCCACCCTCTCTTTTATTTCTGCCCAGCGTCTTTTAGAGTCTTACAGACTTTCACACAGAATGATTACGACCCTTGTCCAACATGAGCTCCGGATTAATACTTGGCGGAGGACAGAGTAATTACAAAGGTGAAGTTGTATGGAGTGCCAGAAAATCCATTCCCTGCCTCTGTTGCCTTTTCCTCCACAATACCATTTCCCATAAAAGGTTCCTTTCATTTGCCTTTTCATCACTTAAATAAGACTTTCGACCCCCACAGTAAGGACTTCATTTTTATTTTACGTTTTACTTGTACAAGTGACTTGTACTCATTGCGGTGGTAACACCGGAGCTCAGTGAAGCATTTGACACCATATACCACAGTATTCTTCTTGAGCCGAGCGCTTTTCTCTCTGGCCCAATGATAAGTGGCATACATTTCCACTGCTAAACTCATGGCACTCAGCTGTAAAGGAAGATGATCATACACTTAAATTGCTAATTGAAAAGGCCTGCTTGTCTGCTGTGAAATCCTGGATGTCATGTCATTTTCTTCTCCTTAATTCTGGTAAAAGTGAAAAGCTGGTAATTGGCCCTGCTCGACATAGACCCCGATTTGATCAACAGACAGTAAATGTGTTATCACTCAAAGCCAATAATCTTGCTAAAATTTTCGGTCCATGGCTGATGCTGAGATCTAAAGTCACACCTTTGTTTAATTGAAACTTGATTCATGTAATGTTTTATCATATGCTCTGCCGCGGACTAGTTCTAGACGTTTTCAAATGGTTCAGAATGCTGCAGCTAGGATCATCACTGAAAGCAGAATATTTGATAAGATTACACCTATTTTGGCTTCTCTTCCACTGGCTCCCTATGCATGTCACGTCAGACTTTAAGGTGCCTCTCACGACTTAAAATGCCCCTTCATACCTGTCTGACCTCATTTTCCCTCATATCCCATCCCGCGCACCACACTCTCAGGATACAGCCAGGAATCCTGTCGGCTTGTGTGTGTGTCCAGAGTTATGAAGAAGTCAGCGGGCTGCAGTGTCTTCTCCTATCGTGCCCCTTTCTGCTGGAATAATCTCCTTGTTGACATCAGCAATCTGACAGATGTCGGGGTCTTTAAATCTAAACTTGAAACTTATCTTTTTTGCCTTTACTTACATTTTCTATCCTTCTATTTGTGTCCCGATACGGCCCAGGAAATCACGGTGCTCGGCCAAGAAAGAATCCAAACACTTCACAGGTGCAGATTTTGTTACCTTAAAAAAGCCAGGCTATCAAGGTTTTACGCTAGGTTAAGCTTAATATCTTCCAGCTTGGGAGTAATAGTTTGTGTATATAAATTTTCAAACTATCCCTGTAAAGAGCAACTGACAGCAGGCTAAAATATTGTTTTAATCAGCGGTTTATATAATCAACTTGCTGCGGTGATGTCACAGTTTACATCTTGATGTGACATCACAGTCGGGTGTGGTCAAAGGTGCTCCAGACTCTCAGCCAGAGTGGGCAGGTAAATACAGCTTTGTTTAAACTGATAGTGGTTTACTCTTTAAAGGTTGACCAAAGTGACATTCTTCTACATAACTTTCAATTGGCAGACAAAGTGGCATTAAATAATGTGGTTGAATGTACTTCTTCAATGCACTTATGAATAGGAGTGACAAATAACTATATAAACAGAAAACCACATCATTCCTTCCTTTAAATCTTTACCTTATCTTCACTTTATTTCTTTACCTTGCCTTATTGTATTTTAATGTTAGGTGGGCATCCTTTATATGCCCTCTGGGGTTTCTTTTGTACCACCCATGCATTTATGTACAGTATGTGCATGTGCAACTTTTTTGCTATTTTAATCTTGTTTATCTTGCACAAAGAAATACAACTAAACTAAAAACTAAAAGAACCATACAAGAAGCCATATATTACAAAAATACATTCAGCACCAAAAAGCAAAGCAAAACCCTGAAGGGAGGCACGTGTTTGGCTCTTTTTGTTTGTTGTACGGCTGGATAAATGATTGAAAAAATGAATGAATGAGTGAGGCTGAGTGAGGGACAAAGAATGGTGAGAGCACATTTGGATAGAGAGTGCTCTACACAGGGTCATGGATGTGAATTGCATCAAGCCTTGGTGCATTGTTTAGCTGATTTCACAGTAGTTGTGATAATTTGCCTTCACAGAGCTGGCGCTGAGAGAGAAAGAAATACTTTTCAATCCAGAGGAGAGGGAAAACAAATCTTGCACAGAAAAACACTCACGCAGATGCTGTCAAAATTCAGCACCGAAGCACAGAGCACAGAGCGAGATTGACAGATACGCAAGACAGAAGAACAGATGAATGAACAGACAGGCCGAAAAATAGAAACAATAAAACCGTGCACATGCAAACATGATTATAAATGAACACACACACATGCCCGTCAATGTCATTTTTGTCTTTCCTGTCTCATCTCTTTTCTCCTTGAAACTACTGAGTAAGGCCCCTTTTCTTTAACATGCCACTGCCTCGGGCAGAGTTGGTTTGTGCATTTCTTTGTTTGCGACAGCCACCGCCATGTTTTATTTGTAGAATAAGCAACAATCTGGAGTGCTCCTTGAATAAGTCATAGTCAGAGCATGTTTGATGTTTCGTAAAACACATGGTGGTTCTCCAGCACAACCCAATGTTCTCTCAGTGTTCTATTTTCAAATCTAGGCACAAGAAATGATAGCTCATGTTGGTGTTTTCCTTCTCCCTGAAGTGCACCATGCTCATTAGTTAGATTTTCCTCGCCCTGTGCAGGTGGGAGTTAGGAGTATCATGTAAACCAAGCAGTTGTAAAAAAGAATGCTTTATCTAAAGTATCTATTCAGTTTTAATTAAATTAATGGATCAAGTTGTAACACTTTCCTTCAAAACGTTACGTCCAACGAGGTCTACACCCCTGTCTACAGATGAAACATGTTGGAGAATGGAATGTAAATGGAATAAATCAAAACTGGAAATTTTGAGAATGTATTACATGACACACTTTCTTTATCTGCTGCCTAAACAGCCTAGTATTTGTTTCATTTCATCATTAGCAATAATCACAGGAAATCTAAAGCTTTGTTTAATCCAAAAACTTCATCATTGTAACATCTTGCCGTCTGGTCTGCCACATGCTTGTAGTGCAAGTCTTCAGAGGGCTCAGTATATGCTGCAGCTATGGATCGCAACTAAAACCAGAACATATTATCATATTACACCAAATTGCAGCTTCCCTTCACTGACTCTCCATTTCAGATCAAAACTGGTCTGAGGTGCTTCTCATAACTTGTACAATTTTTTTATAAATGGACTTGCCCCCTTCGTACCTGTCTGATTTCATTAAACCTTGCATCCTTTCCTGTGCACCGCGATCACAGAATACACCACGGCTCCTGTCTGAGATAAAAAGAAGTCAGCGGGCTGCAGGTCTTTCTGTTATCGTGCTCCTCTCTCTGAAATAATGACCCTCTTGACATCAGACAATCTGGCTCCGTTGAGGCCTTTTGAATCGGAACGTAAAACTCATAATTTTGCGTTACAGTTCAATTAGTCCATATCCTTTGATACCCCAGACCTCATACAGGTTAACAGAGGGTCGGACTCAGTTGCAATGTATCTCATCCGTTTTTTTTTTTTTTTTTTACATGTCCTGTTTGTGTGTGTGTGTGTGTGACAGAGAGAAAGAGAGAAAGAGAGAGAGAGAGAGAGAGAGAGAGAGAGAGAGAGAGAGAGAGAGAGAGAGAGAGAGAGAGAGAAAGAGAGAGAGAGAGAGAGAGAGAGAGATTGTGTTTGTGAAGATTTCCTGTGGATATTGCTGCAGGGGAATCTGATTCAAGCCCTGTCAATCATGATTCTTCCCCCACAAGGTGTGAAACAAGCATAAAAAATGGTTGCACATGGTTCTGTGTAATCTTTTTTTTTCCTCACATGGATGAGAGAGCCAACATGAGAGGCCTTAAATAGATAGATGTAGCTCTTGAACAACACAATTATGACACACTTTAGACTTCTACCATCTTTGGACTGAGTGGTGCTTTGTGGTATATCCAAGAATTGCTTTTCAATAAATTACACGTGCAAAGTCTGCACGTGTGCGTGTTTTTGTCACAACAAAGACCGCTGCATCCATCTGTGTTGTTAAAAATGAATGGATCGGTATGAAAAGTGGCAGTGAAGAAAGCCCTGTGTGGATGTTGCATATGAAGATACATGCATTTTCTCAACACTCTCTCATGTTGACTACATTCATCCTAAGATTCAACCCACATCGACTAAGTGACACATTATTCACTAAAGCTCAAGGGTTAGATAGTGAGATGACTTGAAGGGAGGCAGAAAAAAGTAAAGAAAAAAATAGACCATAAAGAAAAGATGATGAATGGCAGCTAGGCAGCATCAAGAACAACATCTGAAATGTATTGAAATTAAAAAAATCTGATCCCACATCTTCGTTGAGACTCCACTGTCAGTGCGGGAAAGATGGGTTAGGGGGATCCCCCTGATGATAGAAGCGGGCAGGTGTGTTAACTCTTATCTGGTTCTATCAGGAGTGGGGCTGAGGAAAAGTCAGAATCTGTCCGTCAACAACCCCTTTTCTTAAGCAGCCTGCAGGTTACCATGACAACCCCTACTGTGCTGTGGTAAGCAGCTCTGCGGGCTCCATCAGGACAGATAATACAGTAAAGACAGGCAGTGTGCCAGCTGAGGACCTCTGTGGATTTGTGCTGATGGCGAGCAGCATTCAAAGTCGGCCAAAACTAAATTCTCTGTGCCCACTTCCAGGAAACACTTGATTCACCAAGCACCTTTACATTTTTTTTTCTCGGAAATAGCCATACCTGCAAATAAGCCCTATACGGCATGCAAAGATGTGGCTTTTTTGCTTCATGGCATAGCGGTGAGCTGATGTGGAACAATGACAATAGGCTGAAGAGATTACTTTTTTATTCTGCATTGCGGAGAAGTGCAGGTCAGTACGGGTTGGGGGAATTGGAGGGGTGAAAAGTACAGTGAAAGAGCATATTGGTAAACTAGGGGGTTGAATAAGTGGAGGAATCACTGAGGGCAATGCGAAAACATGAAAGAGTTGGGGCCCAGCCTCAGCCTCTCCTCTCTTTCTAATATGGTCGACTCTCCGGAGACGAGCCCTTAATTACCATTACAAGCCTGAGAGCTTTTAACAGAGAAGAATCCGGCTTCTTTAACTCTCTGTCGTTCCTTCTCCCCCGTTTGTTTCCTGGCCCCTGATGATCCATCAGGGAAATGCCAGCCTCTAATTACCGGTAAAAATTACTGCCTTTGTGAACAGGTAGTTGGTGCCCTCACTTTCATCTCCACTTTCCTCGGCTAATCGTCCCTTTTTGATGACATAATAGGTTCTCTGTCTGAGGCAGTGGAAGACAGAGGCCCATTATGCCATGGGAAGCACTGTGGGGGATTACGCCATGACGTGATAACAAAATAAAGGCTCCTTTATCTTTCCAGCTATTTGGGATCCACAAAGCAACAAGTGCCAGTGCCCAATCTCTCCCTCAAAACTCAGCCTTGTCCTCATTCCAAGACGGTATGACACTATGCTAAAAGTGACATTCCTCAACTCATCCCAGCTCACTCATGCCTTTCGATTCCCTCTCGCACTCTTGCATACTGTGATTCAAACATTTAGAAACAAACGTGCCTTGTTTTTTTTTCTTCTAAATGTGTCTTTTTCGCACATGTCTTATCATCACTGCAGGCTCCAAATCCTCCCTTTCTCTTATGATTCTCTCATTTTTCACGCCAGAGGGTTTTGGGTCCACTCCCCCCCCCCCCCCCCCTGCTGTTGGTTCACGTGAAATCTTGTTTTATGGTCCAAATGAGACCAAAGAGAATGTAATTTTCCCCCAATGACACTGGGATTCATCCTTCTAAAGACTCCTTTTCAAGTGCCATAAGGAAGCCGGGGGCCGTCTGAAAGAAATGTGCCACTGACCAAGGAAATATTATTTTAAATATAAATTGCTTTGAAGATGAAAATAACAATGTCAAGGAAAAGCGAATAAGAGAAAAAAACAAGCATGAACATTGCAACTGAAAGACAAGTGAAGATGCAGCTCATAAGAGAGAAGGAGCTGTAATTGGCTCCATTCCAGGGGGCTGGAGGCCAATTAAATGGTCTGATTTGAACACTTTACGAGGAACATCACTTTAGCAAACAACCCAAGACAAGCCTGGCTGCAGGCGCTGACCCACTGACCAGGATACCAACTGAAACCACACTAACTCAATCAAAAGCAGAGCTCACTGACTTAGATCATGTTACACCAACACAGACCACACACACTGAGTCAGCCCCCTGTTAACACACATGTGGCATCATAGGCAGGCTTGTGACTAATGAATCAGTGGGATAAATGCCAAATTGGATAAACAATCTGGTCAGGCATAGTGAATTAAGAGTCCCTTTATCCTCAGCAACCACCGCTGAGGTGTTAATAAGACAGAAATGGCACCCAAACTACACTCGCTGAGGTCAATAGAATACGAACACAAAGCAATACAATGAGCACAGAAAATAATTAGTTGTACCTTAGAACAGAATACATGACAAGAAATGAATAAATGGCAGCATAAGAAAAGAAAATAATAAAAATCAGAATTTTAATTAAAAGCAGTGAGGAACCAATACATTGTTATTATTGATTGATTATTATTGATTATTAGAAATTGTCCCCCCCCCACCTTTTTTTTCTTTAGCTTTGCATGGCTCTTAAAACGACGATGCCCCTTGAGCATCAGCTGCGGTTGCCTTGAAGATGAAGCCAATCAAGAGGAAACAAAATGAAAAGCGTTTAATGTTGTAACTTGGCAACCACATATTTGCCATGTTATCAGTTTAATGGACCAATCTCCCTCCGGCTTCTACCTGTCGACAGGTTCATGAAACAGAATTTTAAACTCCGTGATTGGATTTTTTTTCTGAAACTAAATGTTTAATGGAAGTTGTAGTTACATAACTTATTTCTGTATATGCAGGCTTTGATGTCATCAAAGAATCAGAATTCATAACTATAGAGAGAACTACAGTCAGAAAGATGGCGCATTTTTGCACACCCTCTGGAGCCCTACACATACCCTTGGCTTTACGCATTTGAGCAGTAAATCTAAGGAATTAATTCACTATTTCCTTTTTCATCTAATTTCTCCATGCAAGGGGATCCCCTATCTTCATTTTGTGAAGAGAGAACCCTCTCTTGTTTTTGTCCTCCAGATATTTCTCATCCCTTCGGTTTGTTGTTAACCCTTTTCTGAGTGTTCATCTAACTATGTCCTCCAACCAAATTGTATGGGCTCATCTACCAAATACCCTACCCTGTGCAATGTTTTTCTCATGCCTGCTTCTTTATATGTTCTCCTCACAGTACATCCTTCTACATCAAACACACACAC
Organism: Ammodytes marinus; assembly: GCF_949987685.1. NCBI lineage: Eukaryota > Metazoa > Chordata > Actinopteri > Uranoscopiformes > Ammodytidae > Ammodytes > Ammodytes marinus. The sequence continues at coordinate 22,088,417 of NC_137216.1, forward strand.
ACACACACACACACACACACACACACACACACACACACACACACACACACACACACACACACACACACACACACACACACACACACACACACACACACACACACACACACACACACACACACACACACACACACACACACACACACACACACACACACACACACACACACACACTTCCAGCCCTGCTCCTGTCTGAAACACAAAGGGCTGGCGACCCCTCTTCACCTCCCACACCTCTTCCTCTTATCGCACCTTCAGCACTCCCTTCTCGCTCTCACCCTCTGCTGTTTGAAGCTGACCATCAAATCTCAACACACCACTCCGGCTATTTTCAATTGAAGCCTATAGCCCGACACAATGGCCTGGCTACCCCTCCCCTGCATCTTTCCCTTTTCTCTGTTCCTCTCAAACTTCTCTCTCACCTTCCCTCCTTGTCATCGCTTCCTCTCCCCCTGTATTCAATTTTCTGGTTCCTGTTCCCCTCCATCACGCCAGCCTCACATCGCCCCTTCCAAATCCACTAAGAGCATGTCTGGTACATTCAGGACTTTGGAGTGGAAGTGCACAGCCACAGGAGGCCCTATGTGTTGATAAATCTGAATCAAGGCTGACAAATGACTTGCGCCGAGTGGGCTAGACACACTGGGACAAGGGGGCACCGGGGAGAAATGTTTACACACTAACACAGGCTGATGATATCCCTCTGGTACATACGTATGCCAAACATGGGGATGATTTAAATCTGGTAAAATACCTGTGGGACCTATGCCGAGCTGCTTCTTAGGATGACTTTCAGCCAATCAGAGTGGCAACGAGGGAGACACTGAGGAGGTAATTACTGCAATGATTTCCTGAGAGAAGAAGCGGGCTGGCTGTGTGTTGGATTGGTGTGCGTATTGTTGCCTTTGCAAGTTAACCTGCAGGATTTACAGGTATATGTGTTCCATTATGCCAGGGGGAGAGACCTCAGCATCGCACAAATCCTTACCATGATGAGTGAACACGTTTTAACCTTTTGTCCTGCTGTTCTGTTATTGTTCTCATACGACAAGGCATGAATCCAACTCTTGACAATTCGCACTATTTTGATGACATCAAAACGCAATTCATCATATATCCTATTTTCACATTTCTGCCTTTGTCCCTGAAGATCATTACTTTGGAAGAATACAACTGGGATCTGGTTTCTATGGTAACAGAAAAGTTAACTTTGCCTTCCTAGTTTACCCATGAATGCATCTGTGTGTGTGTGAGTGCAGACACGCCTAGACATAGACAATATGTCTGACTGTAAATTAGGCTAACTAGTTAAGCCAACTAAGCAGCATATCACATGTGTATATAACAGCAAAGGATTGTAATGACTATTTTACAAAGTGCAACATTTACATTATGTAAAATACACATTGTGTGACATAAGCCTTCTTCAACATTTAACCCTGTCCAAGGCAGCTTGATGTTATGTCCTTGACTCAGAACTTTCATGCTGAAAAACAAACCCAGGCACACACACACACACACACACACACACACACACACACACACACACACACACACACACACACACACACACACACACACACACACACACACACACACACACACACACACACACACACACACACACACACACACACACACACACACACACACACACACACACACACACACACACACACACACACACACACACACACACACACGCTGATCACAACGTCCAATCTTTAAATGATGAATAAGAGCCATTTAATCACTAAACTACAATAGCCTAGATGTATCCACGGTCCATTGGGCTCAGATAAAGAGCTAATGATTATTCTCATTGTGACAACAGAAGCTGCGCCTTATGGTGGACTCTAATTGATTCCATAAAGAGACAGGTATTACCACAGAGGCAGCCTGGCAATTCATTTCAGAGACAAGTGGCCCTGAGATATCTGAGACTCAGAAATATACACAGCAAGCAATCATTGCTGTGTGTGCATGTATGTGTGTGTTTGCTGTGCACGTGCCTAAATGTGTGTATATACAATTTATGTTCCCATTTGAGCAATTACAACAATTTTGTCTCTTAAGTGAGGCAGATTCAGCTGGGAGATGCTCTAACACAAAGGATATGGATGGTCAGTTTTGTGTGAATGTTGCTGACTCTAGAATAAAATCTTTCCATTAATGAGACAAAGTGCCATTTGACTCTGTGGGTGCTAGCGTATGTTTCTGTGTGCGTGTGTGGATGTGTGTTAGTTGCTTGGGATTATAAATACTTTCCCATTTGACAGCTTGATGATCTATACAAGTAGGGATGAAGCAGCTATTAAAGAAAAGTTAATGGAATCTTAATTATCTCCAAACTGATTGTTAAATACACTGTCAAGCAAACTCCTGTTCTTCTCAGGTAAACACCACAGTGATAAACAATTGTTTCGATCAAAAAGGTCAGGTAAAGTAGAATTAGTTTAAGTTTATCAGCACTTTCTCATAATGACCGAGGCCTAGGTCAAGCAAGCCCTGTTCAATTCCTTTTTTCAAGTCATTAAAATGACTTTGGATTTTAGTGATACTAAAGAAAATGTTCACCGAATTTCAGCACTTAGTCTCTAATAATCTGCACCAGAGCTCACTGAGAACATGCTCAGAAGCCATTGTCTGCTTAAACAGGTCACCATAGAAAACGGTGGCAAGATAAAGGAAAGAAAAACCGATTTGGTGCAGAATGGGAGAACAGAATAAGTGGTTCTTTTATGTTGTTGTTGAAACCAAAAATCTTACAGTCTGGTTTATTTTCACTAACTGGCTGCACTGTTGTATCCATCTAACTTTTTATGGAAATTAATTTGACACAATTTCATTCCATATGTTCCAACAAGGAAGGAAACTTTCTTCAATACTGTAGAAAAACATGCAGTTACTACTACTTTGTGTTCTTCATCTTGCATCTTTCCTTAAAATAAAAAAGTGGTAATAAAGCGAGATCCTGCTCAGCGTCTGCACCCAGTTGTGTAAATACTGCTTCCACCACACACAAATGCAAACAGGAATTATTACAAAAACTCCTCAATCCACCCCTTTCAAAACCTTTGAGGTTATATTTAATTTAAACAGTCACACCGAAAGTTTGAGACTTGACCACTGCAATGCAGTTTCTACTGTAGCTTGATGGATGGCCTACAGTGCTACAATATTCATGAGCACAGAGTTTTGTGTACAGTGTTGTGGGACTAAATAGCCCAAGATTAATTAAATATGAAGGCAGACAGAGCCAGAAAGGTATACAGTATATCTAGATTGGAGTAGAGCAGAGGCCTTTTCTTGAGCAGGGTGAAGGAGGATACAAGTGTGTATGAGTATAGGGTCCACAGAAGGCACAGTCAACCCACGTTACATTGGACCCATTCACATGAAACAGCTGTCAAAGGTTAGTCTTGGGCTGTGTAACCATAAGGAAATTCTTCACTGCTGTCGCAATGTCAGCTAATTCCTCGTCTCACATTTTTCCTTGTCGGCTTTTTTCCCCTTGCCATGTCCTCACACTCTTGTCGTTTTCAGATCCCGCCCCATAGTAACCCCTGTGTTCCCACCACCATCCCCCTACTTCACCTGACCTCCCTCACCCATCTGCACACTCCTTTCCACTTCCCCATCAACCCAGTAGCATATGTACAGGCCCCACTCCCATTCACTCCCTTGCCAGATCGTCTAACTGTGCTCCTGTCATTTGTTCTGCCTGCATGAGTTTTGCATGTTATGATCCCCTGGCTGTCATTTGGGCTCCTGCTCTCCAACCCTTGATCCCCGATTTGATAAGCATGCGTCATAACTTGCCCAGTTTTTTTTGCCTACATGTCCATGCTTTCTGTATGCCTTCCTTTATAAAGTATCCAATTTACTTTTACCTTTTTATCTAAATAAGTTATCCATCCGCTGGACCAATTTACAACCTTTCGCTAGACTCCAAGACAGCAGGCACTCACTACCATTAGGCAGGAGGTCTCAGGACCAGATACAGTGGGCTTAATAGGCAGGGGAAGATGCTCAGACTGGGGAAATAATAAGAACAGGCCAAATAAAAGAGAGGTAGGGCTGGGGTTTTGCTGTTGTGTGTGTGTGTGTGTGTGTGTGTGTGTGTGTGTGTGTGTGTGTGTGTGTGTGTGTGTGTGTGTGTGTGTGTGTGTGTGTGTGTGTGTGAATATAGAAGGGCATCATAAGAGATATAATACGACGGGCTTTAAAAGAGTGCTGAGTCGGAAAAACATCAGTACATCAAATTTCCAAACAGCGCCCTTTGTTCGGGACAGTAAGGTAGCGTCCCTTCAACTCAAGTCTGGATGAGGGGTCAGAATGGAGAGTACCCATTCAGACAGTTCCCAACCTTTTTTTATAGTGGACCTTTATAGCTAAGCAATGGCCACATGCTGACAACCTTCACGTACCCGCTGAGCTGTGAACAATACTATCAAAAAGTGGTGTTTAGTCCTGAATGAGCCCTGAAGAGGTTCAACATTCCATGGATACTGCTATGGCTAAGTGGACAAACTGGAGACCTTAGATGATTGCTGGGAGGTCCCATCTGTGCATCTTAAGCAAAGTAGCTGTTTATATATTATTTTATGGATTTATTTTATGTCCCATAACAATCAGGAATAATGGCCAGAACTATTAAACGCCGGGTGAAAATAATACAATTATTCCTTAATAGCTTTGTGTGGGCCAGTGGTTCAGTGTGTCTTTTATTATTTCCAACAAAGCATCTGCTGCTCGTTTACACCCACCAGCAATGTAAATCCGAGTGAAGGATTCAAGGCAAAGGCCCACTAAAAAGCTGTTTGCTAAACTTTATAATTACTACAAGATGTTGGGCCATAAAATCTTCGATCACGCAATTGAAAAACTGGAGACGTTTTGGTCCAACAAACCTGGGACTCTATGAAAGAAGAAAACACGTGCCGTGAAGCAGGATCGTGGCTGGATACAAATGGCTTGAGGCACTATACTGTTGTGCAGAGCGCAGAACATAAAATCTCCGCTTGTTGTGTCTGTATTTTTTGATTCTTTGATTGATCCTAAAAACTGATGTCAAGGCTATCTACATTTTAAAGGCCAATGGCTTACAGCAGGAATTTTAAATCCAGTTTCTGTGAAGTTCCACATCAGCCACCCAATGTCACTGTGGTGCAGGAAATTTCACAGCTCCGTCTCTATTTCAAAAGATGCAAATGTATCTGCAGCGGGCAGACAGCTCCAAACACAGGCTGGCAAGGGGGCTCATCTTACAAAGATGCTAACACATACTGAAAGGTAACTTTCTTTCCCACATTATTTAATCTTTCTCTGCTTCTCCTACTCACTCTGTCTCTCACTCCTGTTTTGTCCTCCCTCTTTCCCATCCTATTAACGGCAGCCATTGAGCCTGTGAGGAATCTTGCTGCAGTACTCTCTCAGAATGCTAATATGCTGGGCTGATGTGGGTCAGGACTTAATCCTGTAGAAATGATTATCGCTGCAAGACTGGAACTTCTCCTGTAGAATATTATTAGCATTCTATATTTCTCCACTGCACTGTACTGTCGTTCTTACCAAGGCAGCCACGCCACTGCAGACCAACTTGAAAAATCTAAATGAAAATCTCACCTGGGAAATACGTTCTCTCTTTGTGTATTCAAGATTCAAGATGATTTATTTTGTCATTGTACATGTTTCAGAACAACGATAATCTGTTTACAGTTATACCCCGCCAAGAGACATAGAGTGACCAAACATGGGACCTTCATCGGTACCTTCTGTGTGTTTGTGTGCGTGGATACGAGTGTATGTGGGCATATACTGTATACAGCATGGATTTGAATAAATCAAGCAGAAATATTGCTTGATTGCCTACACTCTAATAAAAATGGTCATGATTCTTCATCCCTGGGTACAAAGGTAGAACGAATAAATAAAACGTTGGAAGTAAAATTGCCAAGCAAGAAAGGACCGGTAAGCAAGGTGCAAAAGGTGCCCATATGAAGACGAAAATAGTCACAACACTGGTGACGTATGCATAGTTCATGATTTACAAATAAAAACAAGATTTACAAATGTGCAGGACAATTTGTAGGTTAAGTAATGAAGTTCACAAACGCATTTTCTAATCCGCAAAAGTGTACCCATAGATTTCAACACATTTAGAAACATTTTAACTATCTTGTCAACCTTTAATTTGAAAATAAATGAGTATCTTTGAATTGAATATTCCAGTGTCATATGGCTTCACCCCTTTGACATGCTTATCGGCTGCCTTTAGAACACAATCTCAGAATCAATTTAAATTATGCGTTTACATATATTGTAGCTAATTACCGGTAGTTCAGGGGAGGACTACTTTTTTATGAGGGAATTCACAAATCAAGCCAGCTACACTTCTGACTGGTAGACTCAGACTAGACTTCAGTGGTAACAGTAACAACAGGCATCGTGCCATGCAAGTGACAGAGTTACAGTGGAACATCCGGCTAAACCTAGTACCAATCAATGTAATCCAAACATGCATGATTTGGCATTTGAAGCACAAAGTGGAAAGAACGAGCTTGTTATTGGAAGGTCACTGGTTCACCGGAATGGCGGGATAAATCTGGACGGTCAAATAAAAGCACTTAAGCCTGGCCCTCAACCCTAACTGCTGCTCAGGGCATCCACGCAAAACAGCTATGAGCTCACAACTTCCCTGAATAAATAAGGTAAAAGGGGAATTTGTCACAAAATATTTTCCATGTCGGCTAGCTTTAAAAGCTCTGCATTTTGCCGTCTTGCTGTGTTTGTCTGAGGTGTTACACACACACAAGGGACTCCAGAAGCAGTCCTCAGAGTCTAGCGGTTTTCTGTTGGAGAAGGCATGGCAGTGTGTCTGTTTGCATGGGTATTTGAGCGTGCCTGTGTGATTGTTTCCTTATGTGTTCACTCACCAGTGTGTGTGTGTTCTGTTGATGCACATAGGTGAAACGCCAAGCTACCTGCAGAGCATTGGGAATGTGGGTAATGGAAAAGTTATTTGTTTCACAAATAGAGTTAAAGCCAAATGGGAATACTATTGTTCTGTTGAAAATAGCACGATTGCACGCATGAACAAACACAAACAAAGCAAGTGGGAAAACACGGCATCAGACTGCACAGTGATGCAATGGAGTAAAGTAAGAAGCAGTATTTTTCTCTTCTTTCTATCACCAGCCAATGAACATTAACTGCACTCATAAAGCCAAGCCTAGCATATTAATGATATGCATACTCCTAAATTGAGTTTCATATAATTATCATTTACAAATGAGAAAGGTATACCGTATATTGACTGTTAAGTGTATCAAACCCATATGATTTCGTACTGGAAGGAAAAGTAACAAAACGAAACACACAGGTTAGAGGTGGGGTCAGTGATACTGGAGAAGGCTTGCCAAAATCACTTTTTGTCAACATCAGTAAGTATCTCCTCGTGATCCGCTACCTGTCCTTACTGTGTGTGTACGGAAAAAAAATCCAGTTTTAATACACCACCTAGGCTCTGTAAACATGTAGGTAAACAAAGGGTATGTAAAAAAAGCCCCCTCCCCCTTTTTTTACATCCCCTTGCAGGCGGCGGATCGTGAGGAGAAATGAACCGATTTTGACAAAAAGGGATTTTGACAACAAGCGTTCTCCAGAAACACTGACTCCACCTTTAACAAGTTAATTTCCCTGCTGTGCTACAAATAACGTGAACTTTCATATATTTCCCCTCAGCCGACGGTTGATGATGATGACTGCTTATTCTCCACTTGGGATCACAGAAGATGGGGAGAGATAAATTGAAAGGGCAATGGAGCTGGAGGGAGAAAGTGGAGGCACCAGTCCAAAAGCAATGGGCGGCAAAGAATGTGATGTGAAGGAACGCAGCGAAAGAGTGAAAGTGACAGATTACTTGTGAAACAAGGCGTGATCAGGAGGGCCTGCTCTACTGAAAAGAACAAGAGATGAGGTCAGACGAGTCCTTGTAAGCTTGGCTACACATGCACATACGTAAAGGTGACTAATTTTTCTCATTTTCCAGTCGAGGACTAACAGTTGTAATGGCCCTCTCTGGCTGAACTTGGAGGATCGAGCCACACATTGTGCTCCACTCGATCCACGGCTCTCTTCGGTCCGCATCACTGTTAAAGGTCATACATGAAACTGCCAACGCACTAAAGGGCATGTTATCGCTAATAGGGGGCGGGGGGGGGGGGGGGGGGGGCAGTGGTGGAGCAGAGAAAGGAAAGAAATAAATTAAAAGTATGCTTGCCAGGTAAACTAGGAACAGAAAGTTCTGTATTAATTCTCAGACGACAATGTTCTTATGTAAGGACGAGGTTCATAACTGTTTGACACTGTTTATCGTGTTCAAGCAAACATTTTCCAGAGGTTATGGAAAGTAAATTGAAAGAAAGACTAAAATAAATAAGCCATATTGCAAACTAACCACCAGTGTGCCTCTGACTAGATAATCTTGAAAAATAAGTAAATAATTAAGAAATAATTAAACCACAGGGTGTCAGCATTACGAATAGTAATTTTTGGCCAGATTTTTACCCAAATATTGGGTGATGAAATTATGAAATCTATACATCAAGCCTATCAACTGACAAATGAACATGTGGAGGATTATCATAAAAAATCAAATTCAAACAACTCTGTTGGCACAGACCCGATGGTTCTGTTGCCAGCAGGCAGCACCGGACAGATGGTGAGAACTCTACATGACTTAAAAAACACCTCCTCTTAGCGTTGAGATAGACGTCGTAGACACTAGCCACCTGAGGTGAGAACAAGAGAGGTGACGTTACAAGCAAATGTGCTTTGGTCACCATAAGACTGGGACCAATGCCTTAAAGTCCATGTTAACTGGCCACAAGTGTTAATAATTTAACACCAAAAAAGACTTAGCTGTACTTTCCGATATTCCACCTGCATGGTCCAACTTGCTTGGTTTAAATTATGTAAATATTGCTTACATGGTTAAAAGTGGACCATTGGTAGGTTATAGGAAACAAACCATGTTTTTTTTGGCAGGCATTAAGGATGTTTTAGGATGACTACAGAATGCAGGATCAAACAAAGAAACGTCCCCTTTAAAGACACTGTTATTTTACCCTCTCCCTGACAGTAAAAGCTCATCACAAACTAAGCTCTTCAGAGTTGATCTTATATAACACACTGTGGTGATGACGATGATGCAGCACTTGTTAAAGGATCTACTTAGGATACTAAGTAGGGCACTTTTGGTTTTGTTTTGACGCAGAAACTATGATCGCAAGCGAGCAAAGTACTGCACAACATGTATCCATTGGGCTCCAGAAACACATGCTGTTGTGGAGACTTGAAATAAGTATAATCAGCATGTCTAATGCAGACTGAATGCAAAACTGTTGAGGACTGTTCAGTCTGAACATAGTTTAATTTGAATATAATTGTGGGATTGCCATATTTTCTGCCACGCACATAGTCATCAGACACTTGACTTATCCCATGACCTTAATCATTTACGATATACATGTGTAACAATGAGTGATTTTAGCCCTCGTACAGGCTATCTACTGTAAAAAAAAGGCAAAGCTATATTATAATAGAAGTCTGGAGTGCTACTGTAGATGGACCTATTGTGACAAGAGATTACTGAATTCAGAGCAGTGGACACGTATATTGGTATAGCCCAAACTTATCAAGGTTCGGTAGATATTTGTACCTATACTTTTGATGATAAGGATCTTTGTTCAGAGAATGTTAGGGAGCTCACCATCAATGTCACAGTGTGTAGCCCGAAGCATAAGAGAGATAAGAGCACATAGAGGTTGCAGCTGGCTTTTATCAACACTAATCCATACTTTTGATCGTGCATTCACCATTGAGTCGCTTGGATCAATGCTGGCTTCAAACTGTAGTTAAGTGGCTATTAATGACAGCATGGATGTGACACATGGCGGATGTTATTAGCCCACAGGAATGGCAGAGATAACGATTAGTGGTGATATTAATACAGGGCAAAACACATCATGATTGGTTGCTGTTTAAGCATTAGTGCCATATTGACCTTATTAAATAACGGCCAATCCACGTAGACAGTTTCTATGGGCTGTCCTGTTGGACTAGTGGTAAAAGAAATATGGGATGTAACTGCAAAGTCCTCAGATTTGATGGCAGAAGGAGACATTTGTTGTACATGGAACCTCCATCAAACACTCCCAACATTGTCAATGTCATCACACAAGTTCCACTATAGGTCGCATTCAGTCAGTCAGTAATTCTTGCCCTCAGGTTACCTTATGAAAGAGACTTAACTTTAGATTTTTTGTGTGTGCCAAAAACGAGGAGAGTGGATTTTGCAACCCTTAAGTAACTGTGTAATTACATTTGTCCTCTCCCATGATAACAGTGATTAAATATTCCTAAACAACAACTACAATTACACACAAATTGTGTAATATTGTGTACAAAAAAATTACTTTGGTTTTGTCCTGATTTAAAAAAGTGTAAATTGTCAGAAAAGTGGGTAAAAAAAGAAGCTGACAATAAAGAGAAATATGTAATGATATTGTGCATGACCATGTACTTGTGTGTGTGCTGCACCCGCACACAACCACATACATCGCACACAATCCCAGCCGCACACTTATTGCTTAGTAACCCAAGAAGGTTTTTTTCTTCTTTTGTTTAGAAGGGGGCAATTATGACTATGGAGGGTAGTTATTAAGGAAAGTAAAGCTGGTACTTAAAATGCCTATTCGTCCATTGTTTAATACTAATAACACATTTCAGCCGTTGAAGAGAGTAGTTAAGACAGGAAGGAACGAAGTGGGGAGGAGAAAAGAAGGGAGAAATTACAAGGAGAGGTTTAAATAGCTCAAGGAAATGAGGGTTTCTCACATCCTTTCAAGGGGTAAATTACAGTCGAAAAAAAGGTTTCTGTTTATTTTTTTTGTTTGTTTTCTTCAAATTGAGCGCAATTTCTCTGTCATCTCAAGCAGTGTCCTCAACATAAGTAAGAATAACTCATGTCAAAAAACAGAAAAAAAAGAAAAGAAAACACGTAATCTCAGCTGGCAATAGCCTCCCATACACATCCCCAGGCTAACATGGCCCTGTTAACTTCTGTTATTTAAAATAGAGACAGACAATCGTAGCAGTCAAACAATATTTATGATAATGACAAATTGAAGATAATTATCAGCCTAAAAACAAAGCGTTTATTGATAGAATTATGCAAATTATGCACAAACCACACTTCTATAGTGCTTCCGTTACTCTGCTGCGGTATGTTTTGATCTACAGTGCACTGTGGGCCTGCTATGTGAGAGGGGGATAGAGAAAGACTGGCAGACGAAGAGAGCGATAGAGAGAATGGGGAAAAAAGAAAGATAGAGATAGAAAAAGTCCATTAACACACTTGTAAATGAGTCTCAGCTATTTACCCCATGCTGGGCCTCTTGAATTACTGACTGTGCTCAGGATGCAGATTGCAGATGGCAATTAAAGATGAACCATGTGCGCTTGACACACACACACACACACACACACACACACACACACACACACACACACACACACACACACACACACACACACACACACACACACACACACACACACACACACACACACACACACACACACACACACACACACACACACACACACACACACACACACACACACAAATCAGGAGCTTGCGTACACTCCTCCTAAGGCTGCAGTTTGGTGCAGATCTACTGATCTCCATAGCAACATTCACTGCCGTGGGCGATGGTGACATCATGAAGATTGATTGTCATACAAAAGCAACAGTGCAGCGGAAAGAGGGCAATGGTAATGGAGGTGTTAGCCAAAGTGCAACACTTCTCCTCACGGCTGGATGGAGCCGTGGCCTCCAGCTAGGAGGGGGGTCTTCCTTGGTTAATGATGAACAGACGTGTGAAGGAGCCTCAGCTGCTTTTTCCAAATACTTGACAGCAGTGTGGATGGAGAGATGGGCTTATGTAACACGGAGAAAGAGAATGGGGAGGATGGCGAACTACTGTAGATATAAGCTCTCTGGGTTTCAACATGTTCACAGTGTGGTCCATCTCCTCTCCGTTCTGTTTACCCTACCTCCCTCCTCTAGTTCTCTCCTCCGTCTTCTCATCCCTTTCCTGTCCGACAGCCTCCACACAACCCGCCCTTTCTTGTCTCTCTTCACACCACCAACTGATGTCCCTCTCTTTTTTCCCGCCGACTCTTCTACCTCTTCACTCACACTAAAGCTTGCTGCGCATGGCGTGGTGACTCACCCCATCGTCGAGATACAACTACTTGCTTGCATCAAAACATCAAAAAACTGAAGTTTGGAAGTTCTGTCTTGTCCTGTTTTTTTCTCTCTTTACCCTGCCTAGTTTCTTCTTTTTTTTGGCACTTGTTTTTCTTCATTTTTCTGTTACATAAGACAGACAGAAGTGGAGCAAGCTTCAAAGTGAATGGCAAAGCCGCCTTTTCCCCTGCTCGCTTTGCTGTTCATGCATGTCATTCCAGTGCCAGCTCTCCCCCTTCCTTCTCTCCCTCCATCTCTCACTTCTCCATCCTTTTCAACATCTTCTCCTAGCACTGTACGTTCGTCTCTTTCTGCTTGTTAGGTCCATTACCGTTTCTTAATTTTTTAACAGCCTTTTTCCTTGATGTCTTGCATGTATCAAGTTACTGTTTCAGATGATGACATCCGGTGTCTTTGTGACTTCTACCTTAACCAATCAGATTGCAGTGTCCGGAGGAAGAGGATGAAAGGGCAGTTTCTGGAAGAGCCTCTGTGCAAGACACGGGTCTCCTCCTTTCTCCTTTTTTTGAAGATGTCTCTTTGGCTTAAAAGGTGGAGAAACTCTCAGCAGTGACATAATTTAAGACAAAGACGGCCTGGATAATGGTTGAGTCATTCATTTCCGGAACACACACATGCACAAACACATGACTGACAAAATGAAATACACACGCTGACAGTAAGCATAAAGTTGAGACGGAGGCGTATAGCTCCGGAGAGAGACAAAGCAGATCTGTTCCCTCACGGATGTGACACACTTAACAGAGTGTATTGCTCGCCGACTGATGTGTCAAGTCTACTCACATCGTCAGAGTAGCACTTCTTAAACACACACCAAATACTACAGCAGACGATCATAACGGTGATCATGCGCGTTCTTCATGTGCCAGACATGAAATAATATCATAGAAACACAACCAGATGTTTGAATGATGAATAAACAAATCTATAAACATTTATATTATTTAAATTAATTCATATTTCCTTATATTTTGAATGCTATGATATGCATCAATGAAATGATGTGTATATTTGCTGTTATTCTATCTTTAAATGCTAGACTAAAGGTGCAGATACATTAATATTAACGACAGGTGATAGTGCCATGAGGCAGTTAGTCTGCTATAAGCTAAACCTTCAAATAAATCCTTTATTATATAAAGGAAGTTGGATGTATTGAAATGGAACGCGAGTCAAATCTAAGACAATCCTTGTGCAGGCTAATAGTGGGATACGAGTTGGGAACACGTTTGATAAAAAGTTGGGGTGCTGTCACTGTTAAAGTTTGGCTTTGCCTTGCGCTGCTGTTCTGGGCTTGCCTGCAGTAAAAAGGAAAAGAAAAAAGAAGAAAAACTCAGGAGAAGTGGCACTAAATGGGTGAAATCACCAAATCAGTGGGACGAGCAGCCAGTCAGACAGACAGCTCTTTCTCACCGACTGCCTTTGCCCGCCGATACAATATGCTGAATAGGCTGGGGGGGGGGGGGGGGGGGGGCTGCTGATATGGACTATTAACACCCTGCTGAAACTACAGCATTCACAATTCACATACACTGAGAGTCCAACGTCAGCCTGCTGCCTCGGAGAAAGAAATAACATAACCATCAGCCAGGTATATGAATTTCCCCACCTTTCCTACATCTTCTTACCTCGCTGGCTGTGCTGGTGGTGGTGGTGAGTAATGTGAAGACTGCGATATACAAGCAGCTTTACGCCAAGCACAGTGGGGTGTTGTGTCTGTCTTTATTGCCGACTATATGGTGCTGCTGTTTCTCTCCCTTGCCTTTCGTGTATGTATTTTCTCATTCCCTGCCTTCCTTCCTTCCTCCCTCTCTCTCCCTTTCCTGTTAAGGCATGTGTAGAGGCGCTGTTAGTTCATTTATCATACTGCAGGCTCCCTCTCTCCAGGCCCCAGACTCTGTGATTAATGAGGACCGTTCACGTACTTAAACATATAGCTTTGCTTTTCTGACACACTAGTTACCATACTTGGTCACCACGGGTTACTTAGCGCTGGGTCACTGTGGGAAATTGAATGACGCCGCAAGTTTTTTTTCACCCATATATCTGCAGCAGGGTGACCTCAAAGCACTGTTTTTCTCCTTGACTTTTTCCCCCCTCCTCCTCCGTGTTAGAATGTAAATGTGTCATTTATCAGCAAAGAATTTACATATCTACTACACGGACACAGGCAATTGGGGAAGTGCTTTGTGGCCCTTCTGATCATCCCTTAAAGATAAAGAGACACATAAAAATAGAAACACCTCTACTGATAGATTTCATCTCATTAATTGTGGCCATTTCAAAGCGTTAAGGGCACACAGTCTCTTTTTGTTTTTGTTTTTCATGGATTCTATGTAAGATTACCATCCTTTCCATTATCAGTATCGCCGACCCCATTGCCATCCACATCTCCCTTTTTTTAGATGGATTCCGTAGTCACACACACAAAAACACATTTAAAGATATAGGAGGGAGCAGAGATACGGCGTTTGAGTGAGAGAATGAAAGGCCAGGTGCTTCCGTGTGACACAGCCGGACAGAGAGCAAGAGAGAGACAGAGTAATTTAGTGAAGTGACTCTGCTGTTGACCTTAAGATACTCTCCAGAGCAATGTCAATTTCAATTTCACCCTTCTGCGTGGAAAGGTGACATGCCTGGTATCCCAGCTAGACGTTCGATAGAAAGAATGCCTTCAGTATTGTCGACTTCTTCAAGAAGAGAGAACGGGAGAGAAGGGGAGGGGAGGGAAGTAGGAAACCTGACATCTTATATGTGTAAGGTTTATAGAATGTGCTTCACAGTAAATCCTCAAATATATACGTACCCGTATACATACATATAGCCTGTGGATATTGCAGGCACACCTCACTGCTTCACCATTGCTTTTATACAGTACAGTATAACCCAGCTCACTGGCTCCTTTAACAAGCTGACTAAAAAACTGTTTTTGGGACCTCTTTCAATTCGATTCATACACAAGGCAAAATGGAGTAGTTGCTGACATAATAAGTGGGCGTAGACAAGAGGTCTTCAGTGCTGCTTGAGTGGATGTGAGGGGAGAAAACCACCAGTGACGGAGGGCTGCACCTATAATCATGTCATCGCGGTATGTAACATTCATGCCTTTTCATTTTGATGAGAAAGAGAAGTGTATAATTGAATGCCGGAGCTTTTTTTTTTAAATTACATAAAATTGGCTTCTTGCAATTGGTCAGAAGTCAAAGTCTATTTTCAAGGTTACTTTACTTTGACAAGCAAATCCAATGACTGGAGTCAACAGACATTTGTTTCCAGTGAAGCAGCCACACTATCTTTTTTATTTGCCTCTCAAAAATATATTGTGTACACAACTGGAAATTCAGGGTTGTCACAGACTGTGTGCAGTATGATAATGTTTATGATTTGTATGTGTGGGACTTTACACATGTTGAGGTGACGCAGATATGAGCGTCATCTCCCTCCTGTTGGCCATCACGTGCTGTTGGGTCTGACTTGCTCTTTAAAGTAATTGATTCTAATTCCTTTCCAATAGACTACACCCATCTGCAGGCTTCAGGGGACATGTAAAATCCTCTATCAGTTACAATTATTCCACTGTTATGGAGAGCTGCGCCGCAAGTGTGTGTGTGTGTGTGTGTGTGTGTATATTTGCGGCTGTGTGTGTGTGTGTGTGTGTGTGTGTGTGTGTGTGTGTGTGTGTGTGTGTTTGTGTGTGTGTGTGAGAGAGATGCGAGAGCCAGCAACAGAAGAGAGATGCCCAAAGTGGAGTGCTACGTAAGTGTGAGTTGAATCCCTCAACCCCAACCTCTGTGACACAACGAATCCATGACAAATCATCCCCGAGGGAATCGACACCAAGTCAGTGAGTCTGTGTGTGGGTGTGTGTGTGCGCGCGCTTTGTGTGATATGTCACATACTCTGAGTGTCTGTGTGGGTGTGGGTGTGTGTGTGTGTGTGTGTGGGGGGGGGGGGTATTTCTGTGTCACTCAGTTTCACAAACCCCAATGCAGAGACACACATTTCAAACCCCACTTTTTTCATCCTCCTATTCTAGAGATGTGAAAGTGGGCTGCACCAACTCTCCACGGAGGGAGAGCGGGGGGTGGGGGGGCAGTAAATGTGTCAACAGAGAGACTGGATGGCAGGAGACAAGATCCAAAACTATCCTAGACACAACCATGCTTTTGTCCTTCCTTTATCCAAGCTACATTGCAAATGTCAAGTTGTTGGAAAGTAATATTTGGGACACAAAACAGGCCCGCTTTCATTGTCGCACAACAACACGTCCCTGAGGACTCCTGAAGCCCTGTGGCCTTGTTGATCTGTGATTATAGCAGCGCACAGACACAAACACACACACACACACAATACTATTAGGAGGTGGTGTCATGTCCTGAGTGACTAGACCTTAAGCTGTGAGATTTTGGCCCCATCAGCAGGAAGCAACACAGTGGCAGAGACATGTAAGGAGACCTTCTGGAGAGCAGGGGATGGGGACACACTTTGACTACACCCCCCCCTCTCTCTCACCAGAAACAAACAAACTACCTCTCATGCCCCAGCACTCTCCATTTCCCCCATCATCCTTTTTCTTCGACGACCCAGCTTGCCTCTATGACCGCATGTGTTTCTCTCTTTTAAATTGCATTGCTCTTTTTTCACGGCCCCTTTCTGGCATCCTCCTCCTACTTAACTTTTCCGCCGTATCCCTGCCGTGTGTCCTCTGTGGGGGTTTATGTAACATATGTGTTTTATTTATGTTGTGTGTTAACAGTACGTTGTGGAAAAAAAGCTTGGCCATGACGGTGGCTGTCTGAGAAACCTGCAGTCGCAGAATAGATAAAGTGGGGCAGTGTTTCCCGGCAGTGTTGCAGATTTATCTCTCTGCTTACGGCTCTGATTTTACTGCCCATCCACTATAGCCTCCACTGGATTTTCATCTCTCTCTCTCTCTTCTCTCTTTCTCTCTCTTTCGCCATAAGGGACCGGCCCCTCTCTCTCTCTCTGCACGTTCTGGCTGCCATAAATCTGCAACGTCGCTCCATAAAGCTGCTTAGGGCATGACTCAACAAATATTAAGGAAGAGGAGGATAAATAAATAAAGCCAAATGAAAGAGAAACTCTCATCTGGAGGGAGAGACAACTTTTTTTTCTGCACACAAAATGGAGCCGGGCTGTAAAATATTTACCTCGGTTTCTTCGGTGCTTTAGGCGCTCTGCTGCGAGTCAGTGGGGAGCTCATTGCACAACATCACTCATACCTTTTTCCCTTTTCTCTAGTACATCTCCCCCTTGCTTACGACCCCACTTTTATCATGGTAGTGTCATGGCATTCGAGGGGAACTTTTACACATCAAGATTGGGTTTACTTCTCATGTGCAAGGCTTATTGGCCAGAGTGTATAATGTCCTCTATGGCCCTGAAGCGAGTTTCTTAAGTAAAAAAAAAAAGAAGAAAAAAAAGCCTTGTCATGTCTTGGCCTTAGAAAACAAACTGCATTACACACTGAGGGGTCATGGAGTTTGAAAAATATCTTTCTTGTCCCAGACAAGGAGAGGGTTTTAAGAAGAAACTCTATTGAATTGCAATGGTAAATGTACAGTATATGGGACCAAAAGGTAGGATATGTTGACCTCTGCTGCACCGATTAAGACCATTTGTCTCTCACAAGTCTGTTATCCAAGTGAAGTGCTAAATCACTGTGCCGTACTACAGTAAGTGCTCCGACCTCTTCTGACAGAGAGAGGCTTTAAGTAATTTGCTATGAGTTTCGAGGAACGAGCCAACCCTTTCCTTAAAATCCAAACAAAATCAAAAATAAAGACAAACGACACACACAGTTAGAACCTGCATCGTATGCCGACATGTGAGGCCGTTGCTTGTCAGTTTATCACCAGCGAGAATTTTTTGCACTCTTGATCCACCAACCATGGAGGAATTTTAAATGAACTACTTGAATTCCAACAGCATCAGATAGAATGCCACACTCCGATCCAATCCTTCTCCGCTTTCCAGACCTCTCAGTCGTTTTTCGGTTTGGCTTTACCATGACAGACACGTAAGCCATTCACAGAGCGGGGAAGCACCATGTGGACAGCGTACTGTGCCCAGAAATCAAGCAATATGCACTCACAGAAAAAAAAACAACAACACAACAAACACATCCATACGCATACATTCACTCACTCACTCACGCATGCACACACACACGCTCGGCCCATTCTGACCCCCACGTCAAACAAGACAAACAACGGCGACCGAAAAGCAGCCGCCTCTCCATGTGGCGAGCCAGCGTACGGAACCCTGGCGCCATATGGGCTTTTCAGTGTTGACAAAACAGCCTCGGGGACATCAGTGTGCTCGCCATTTGCATATATGGAAAACACTTTTGCAATTGTTTTTTTTTTTCTTTTTCTTTTGCCGTTTTTCTACAGCAAATAGAAGTGCCATCATCAATCTGTGTTGGGTGCCCGGAGGTATGTTGGAGAGGATTTGTAAACTCATCCATTTGCTGTCATTTTGGAAATGACACATATAGCGCTGGCTGGCTGCAAGTGGTGGAAAGGAAATCCCAGGATGCTCTTACCTAGCTGCAGCTCCATGTTGCTGATCTTGTTTTCCGAGGGGAACAGGATCTTTGGCGGCTTGTCAGTCAAAGGAGCTGAAAAAGAAGAGGAGACACAATTTAAATACACTGTCTTTTATACATCTTTACAAAATAGTGAGTTATGGGCACTCGTGGTGTAGTGGTTAGAGTGCTCCCCAATAGAGGTTCAGTCCTCAGAAGCAGCAGACCACAGGTTCGAATCCGGCCCGTGGTTGATCTCTGCTTGTCATTCCCCTCTCTGCCCCCTTTTCATCTCTATCTCTCCTAACTGTATAATAAAACCATACAATTCCAAAAGATAAAGAAAATAGAGAGTTATTTATTTAGTTATTAAATGATGTCCTTTTTGCACTTGGTTTATTTTTCTCTTTTTCTCTTAGCGTCTCCCTCTGTTCAACATGTGACACAGTAGGGCATAGATACAGTAGATGAACATCTGTCCGTCTGTCCTCCATCCATCCATCCATCCAACCATCCATCCATCCATCCATCCATCCATCCATTCATCTCCCAATATTTCTCTTTATGTCTTATCCAGACACATCGCTCTCTAGTTTCTACAGACCTTTGGTTCCATCCATGTGAACTACTTTTTTTTTTTTTTTTTTTTTGTAGTTACTAAGTAACAAATGAAAAAATCAACTACATAGTTATGCAGTAACTACTATATGACAATATAGCAACTACTACATCATTATGCAGTACTTACTTTTTTGTGACCTACTTCTAATCATAAATTAATCACCGCCTTGCCAGAACATGCCACCATTTAATCTGCATGAGTGTGTGAGGTATATTTGAAGAGCCATCATGGAGTGTGTGAGTGAGTCTGAGTGAGAGGGAGAGCAGCTGATGCTCTAATGATGCTAATGATCCATATACAGCGATGTCAGACCTGCTCCTTAGGTCTCCTTCCTCTGGGGAATGCCTAGAACATGCAGTGGCTTTATTGTTGTTAAAAGCGTTTGTGTGTTTCTGCGAGGAAGAGGCTGCACTCTTAAGGCTTGAGAGAAAACAGAAAGAGTGTCTTACATGTACATGACTGAACAGTAACACGATGGGAGATAAATGGAGGGGCCATGTCGACATGGTAGATTTCTCGATCACAAGGTACTTAATCTCCCATTCAGGAAGACATTAACAACTGTCGCATTTGTGTTTTTCAAAATGCTTTTCTTTTCTTTCTTCTTCTTTTCAGCAATGGCCTTGGCTCACACACTAACACAGAGAATGTTCTTTACTATAACGTAATAATGGTTGCATTGGTGTCAGGACAAACTTTAATCAAAGTATTTTCTTTACATTGAAATATGAAAACAAGGACTCATCAATCTTTTTTGCGCGTTGCAGTTTTATTATCATGACAAAGCGCACGAGCTTTGTTTAATTGGATGCTTCTAAAAGTCCAGATTCAAACTTCAAATGAATCTGGCCCAGCTCTTGTGTTGGCTCTGTGTCTGTAATAGCAGTCACTTTGGACCAATCATGTTATTACCTAGAGACAATGAGTTGTGACCGGATGTCAGTGTTGTGCAAACATTATCGCTAATGCTATCTAGTAAAATATCTCAGTGGTTGTCAATAAAAGGAAAGTTGATGATGTGAAATATATATAAAAAAACAACAAAATCAAAATTTTCATCAAGTCTCACACACTCAAGCACTGAATGTGTGATGATTATAAGTCTATGTACTACATTTTTAAATGCGCACACTAACGAGAGATGGACGGATAAAGCATGTATACTTTACAGCATAACGCATAAAATGATCTTTAAAATCTTGAATAAAACGAAGGCTACTTCCAACAGCACACCTTTCAGCCATGTCTAATTATGTATTGGGAAGCTTGCAAAGGAGGCTTATTCCAAACAGTTTGTGGTGCTTTCATTAACCTGTGTCCTTGGTGTCCTCACTGGCCCTCTTCTTCAGATATCTTAGGAGTGCACTAACAAGCGTTTCAAAAGCCCTGCACTGTTTTTGGTGTCTGTATTTTGGAGAAACTAGCCATGGAATGTTGCTTAGCTGACTCATTCAGCACCGAAGAGTGTGTAGTGTTGTCTCAAATAAAGTGCATGGTCTTTGAAAGTGCTTGGTCAAAGGGCGTGCAGGATAACATATTTAACAATTGCCCACGCTGTCAGAAAAAAGTGTTCATTTGAAGAGATGTAGTAGACGTGTGTATTATGTGTTGATGTGAGTTTTTTTTGCTGGCATGTAGCACCTGCTGGTATGTAAATACTTTCAGAGATGCACAGTGACATCTATGAGAGGGGCGGTCACAGGCTTTTAGGCACAACTGTTTGCACTGTTAATAGGTAATCACACAGCACAAATTATACAAGATACTGATACAATTTTAATTACATATCAAACTGCTATCCATAATTACACAATGGGTGATCCTATAGTCAATTATGCACTGGGCAAACAAATGAGGACAATCTGTGTATGGGAGAAGAGAAAGGGAAGCAGATGTGGGAGGGAGAACACAGATAGGTAGCAGAGCAGACATCAGTGGAAGAAAAAAAGTGGAGCAGGTGAATTTAGTAGACATTTAAAATGTGGAGGATTGGGAGCACATCCTAACAAAGGAAAAGTCTCTGAAAATAAATTCATGTTTGAGATCTCTTCTAAAAGAGAAATGTCATACCGACCATACGTATATTCAAAGTTAGAACCTAGTTTAATTTCAGCCATTGTAAGTGTATCGGCTGCTTCAAAAGAAATTTTAAACAAAAAAATGGATTTGGATAATAGAAGTTAACTGAGGACAATTTTAAGGATAAATTCATTAGATTTTGTTTGGGTTTATGTTACTATTTTGCTGTATTCGTGTCATGGTTATAAGTTTTAAATGCAAGTCTGTACTACCTCCAGGTTAAGGGTGTGGAACGATATTCACTTCCTGCATCTGCAATTGTATAGAGCTTTTCTACCCTAATGTACTGTATAAAGCGCTTTACAATTTACTTCCCATTCACACTTCCACATGGTAATTCATATGCAAGGTGTTGAGCCTTCAAATAAGGTGGCATTCAAGGACACTTTCACATGTGGGTAGGGGGAGGTGAGGATCAACTCACCGACACTGCAAGTAATGGACAATGGAGCCTACCTGCTGAGCCCCAGCGCTCCACAAAATTACACTTTGAGCATAGATTTAGTGTTGCAGAAGCCGTGGCTTTGCTAGTTTGAATTGAATTGGATAAAGTTGGGAAAAACTGGTTGAACTGTGGTGAGTGTGTCCTCATATATATAATAATAATACTGCATAGGTATGACATGGACTGTTTCACATGGTTGTCTGTGAGCAGGGTCAATGAATGTCTCCTGTGTGAATGTGTGTCTTAAGGGGAGCAGAATGGCCGGTCTTATTAAACCTGTGAGAATGTTATGCTCTTGTATCAACGATTCACTATTCAACACTGGTGTCTGGCTATCCTGAGGGCAAAAGCATCGTCTATTCTCCGCAGCAAAGCAGGCTGATTGGATTTCAGAAGGTGACACAAAAGTATCTCCGTAAGCTCCTCGACCACAGAGGATAGTTAATCTGCATTCGTTAAAATTGGGATATATGCAATACATACAAAGTTATAGAAGGTGTAGCATATGGTGTGGAAAATGACTTAGCCTCTGGTTATGCCTGTGTGAAAAACGTAGCGTCTAGTGTTATGTAAGAAGTAATTGCAAGCATGTTTTCAAGGTTTTTAAAGCCTGCGATGCCATGCTTCACTTTGAGAAGGTTTTAAGTGCTATTGAGGAGAGACTATATGTGTGTGTGTGTGTGTGTGTGTGTGTGTCTGTGCAAGCTTACAGTACATGTGGATACATTAATAGAGTGGTACTCTGTGGACATAAGCTTTGTGATCAGTCATCCACAATCCCTTTTCTGCTTGGTGGCGGAAAAGCTCACTGGACTTTCCAGATGGATTATTCTGGGTGACTGACTGCAGGGAAACAGCAAATTAATGAATTAAGGATGGAACTGAGATACTTGGATCGCAGGGCTTTTTCTGTTAGTCATTCAATTTGTTGGGGGTGAGTGTGGGGGATTTGCAAGGGAGAAATATGAGGTTGGCAAAATGGTGACAAAGGTGAAAGTAAGAACAAATCAAATGTTTAAATTACTGGCATACAGAGTACAGGGGAGAACAGGCACACAGAGGCATACAAATGGACACAGCACTTGTGCAGTCACAGTGACGGACATCCGTGGACACATTCAGGCACACACACATGGCCAAAAACACACACACACACACACACACACACACACACACACACACACACACACACACACACACACACACACACACACACACACACACACACACACACACACACACACACACACACACACACACACACACACACACACACACACACACACACACACACACACACACACACACACACACACACACACACACACTTGTGAAGTTATGAACACAGGCCTGCAATGTCCTTTGGTCTCATGAAATGAGCTCCCAAAAGGTTTTATGTATTTTTACCAACAAAGCCAATCAAGCTAGACAAGAAAGGAAAAAAAACTGAAGGATGGGGACTTGAACAAACACAAAGTCCTTTTGAGTCTCCCAAGACTTCAAAGCTAGACCATACCCATCCAAGTGAATCTTCTCTACGGCTGGCGGACTCCCATACTCTCCTATAGCCCCTTTGTACTCCAGGAGATCACCATATATTAACAATGACCGTCCTCTATATAAATTGTCATCTGTGAGCAAGTTTCATTACATTCCTGATGGTGCAATAACAATCCTGTATGATTCCCCTGATAAAGTCACCTCAGAGTCTACAGAATTACATTCCCGATGCAATCCATTTCCCTCATGAGATAAACTGAGCAGGGATCTGGATTACGTCATCCCTAAGAAGCTAATAATATTCATCCTAGACCACATCACGTTGCCCCACTGTCCATCACTGTTTGGTTCCTGCATCATAGACAGTGGCACCCGGTAATATTATTAGTATTGAGTAAAGTGAGAACAAGTGGCCTCCCTTTTGGCCAGTCGAGCTTCTCCAACAAAGTCTCTCCCTAAGAAACAATCCCATGATGAACCATGGCAGTGATCAAGCTGTTCAAAGCACGGCTCCAGCTGTGAGCCCCCCCACCCCCCACCCCATCCATATCTCTAAGGAATAAGAAGAAAGAGGATATGAAAAGCCAATGCCTGCATGTCAGCTCCTTGCCCATTTGCAGATCATGTTAACTAACCATTGGGAACCACATTTAACAATTCATTACCCAATAAGTACTACATGGAGACCAATTAAATATGGATTTGACTGAAATAGGAGGAGACTGCTAGAGAGAGCAAAAGATGGAGCGAGACATCGATACAGAGATAAGAGCAGAGACACGTAGCGAAGGGGAGCAGGCTGAGAAAATGTACTTTTGATTGCTTGAGCTTAAACATGATTCCACGCTCTGTACACTTATTTGTTGGGAAATATGAAATGAAGTGCACTTGTATAGTGGGTTTTCTACCTTAACAGACAAAGGGCTTTACAAATTGCCTTTCATTCCCCTCATTCACACACACTGGTGTCTGCAGAGCTGCCATGCACATGCTGTCCTGCCCATTGGGAGAAATATTTTGCCCAGAGACACTTCCACATGCCATGGATTAAACTGCCAACCCTGTGAACAGTGAACAGGGTTGGCTCTCTACCTCCTCAACCACATGTGTATACTTGTCCCTGTATGTGTGTGTGTGTGAGTGTGTGTGTGTGTGTGTGTGTGTGTGTGTGTGTGTGTGCGTGCGTGCGTGTGTTTGTGCGTGCAATCCAGTAATTTACTGAGAGCTGTACAAAGGTTTTCCCTCCCCTCCTCACACACTCTTACCATAGCTTGAATACATCATGTCAACCAAAGAATCATCTTGAGTCAGGCTTCAAGTGGCCCTTAAAAAAAAAGGTAGTGCTCAGGTCAGGTGTGCCCCCCACTCAGTATGATGATGTTTTATTCTCTACTTAAAAAGCAATCTCATTAAGACAGGTCTCAATTTGTTTTTCCAGACTCTCAACAAGGAGTATATGTAATGCAGGTCTGATAGAATAACTTGCATTGTATTCACAGTAAGAGGTTCAATTAAGCAGTCAAGGAACGTGAAGAGTGTTTGAAATGAATACAAATCATTTTTAATAGAATAGTAAGCAGGAACACAGGGATGATAAGTAAAAGAGGGAGAAGAGAGGTCAGTGGTGTCCTTGAGAGTCCACTATAGATAAAGACAGGTCCCAGAAGCACTCACTAACATCACCATTCAAACGTAATATACATCACCATCAGCACACATCCTCATCATTTCCATAATAAGCAAACTGCATCATCCAGCTAGAATCAACACAACAGTATTACCTGCTTTACATCACATTACAAAAAGCATAGTTCTGCATATAACTACAACGGCATGACATCATCATCATAGCCAACCATTCAACACCACTACTTGGTAATAGCGTTTGAGCTTTGTGATGCATCTCGAGGATAAAACAAGAACGGTCTACCGAATCCAGAAGGCCATGCTATAACAGATTTGTCTGATGTGTGTTGAGGTGTATGGATATATTTTGTGTCTTTTGCACACGATTAAGTAAAGTGAAACCCAGTGGATGGCCATGCGCAATGGCAGCGTATTGTGGCGCAGGACAGATTCATCAACATATCTGTCCTGCTGCCTTCAAATGCCTTCCGGGATTTAATGAACTGAAGGATAAGCTTTTCATATAATTTCAAGCAGATGTGGATAGCCGATACAATAAGAATCACTCTAATAGCAACTGACTAAAGATAAATCCAGGCAGCTTCAGCAGTGTGTCTGCTTTAACCACATTTAACGTTATTTTTTAATGCTTATTTAAAAAGGCATCTGCTGGCCCGGGGACTGTTTCATTAAACTTGTGAATGACTTTGCGTCGGAAACAGATGTGGTTTCTGCAACGTTTATTCTCAGCGCTTGGACACATTTTTCAACAAAATACCAAGAACTCTCTCTTTTCGCTGCCTCATTTGAATGAACCTCCCACTTGTGCACCGTCTACGCTGTGCGATTGGCACAAGAAAAACACAACACAGCAGGGCAAAGCATATTTCAAAGTGAAGGAACTATACTGCATGGAACACTGCTTGTTCTGAGTCGTTGTTCTGCCACACACAAAAAAGGCCTGTGCAGTGCTGTACTGCGGTGTGTGACATATGAATGTTCCAGCCTTACAGATGCTACATGCCAAACAACCTACACCATACCAAGATGCTTAAGGCACAGTTCAAAACTGGTTTATCTTTGAATGTACATCAGAAAACCCAGTTAACACATCATAGTGAGCGCAGGAGGGCACTGTGTCTACGTGTTGTGTGCTTCAGCATGAGCACTCAAATATGTTCATACATGAATGTACTGGGAGAGAAAACAACAGCCCGGCATCTACAGTTCCAAACAGAGAAAAAGAGAAAGCACATGTTGCACGTTTCAGAGCTTACACACAGTGTTATATGCAATGAGAGGATGGATAAAACTATGGAGCATTTGAGGATGTGTGTGCCTGCGCTGTAACGCAAAGTTCAAATGAATGAGAGAAAACGGAAGGGCAGAGTACAAGTGCGTATGACTGTGTTTGTTTCATGAGCAAGCACTGAATTACACCACTACTGGGACCTTGGATGGATGCGCAGTGGAAAGAAACAAAGATGAGTAAATGCAGGCAAGGAAGAGTGAAAAAAGAGGACAGAGAGGAGAGAGAGGAGAGGGGGTAAAGACAGAAGAGGAGGAAAACATACAGGACGGAATGGAGGAGAGCTTAAGGGGGTGGGGGGGGGTCCTTGTGCTCACAGTCAAAGTCTGCTAGCTAGACTCTGGCTTCAACCATTCTGCTGCTGATATATCGACATATCAACAGTCTGTGTGGGTGTAGCTTAACACAGTCTGCCTTGTACCCTTGTCTGAGCTCAATAGCTAAGTCTTTAACATCCGTCTCCGACTCTGCTTTGTTCTTAACCTTCCTCACTGGTCGCACAGAGGGACGTTTCTTTCATTGCGCCTCACTAAAGAAGGCCTTTCCTTCTCCACTGTCATCTTATCATTGTTTTGTTACAATCCCACAATTGGTTCCACCACACTGTTTTTTACCTGTCTGTAAAGCTTTCAACTACCTCCTTTTCCTGTGCCCTCAACCCAGCTTGTGTGCCTGCCTCTCCCTAGCAAGCATGTACGTGTGTGTCTGTCCGTGCAGTGTATCTTGGACAATATCAAGTGCGAACTTTAATGATCCCCAATGGGCACTACTCTGTTCCTCCATTAGGGCTGGGTCACAGACAGTGTGTACACATTCAATAATGCAGGTCAGTGCTTGACGACGGCCAGTGTGCCACATCAGCACAACCTGGCAACCCCGATGTAGCACAGGTGCGTGCACGCATTCGCATGTGGTTGCATTGCACATGTACAGTAGGCTGCTGATCCTTGCAAACACAAACACAATTGTGTGAAAGGCATGCACAGCGCACACTCTTGCAAGCACACACGCCTCCCTGGCAGTCTCAGATAACAGAACCCAGCAGTTGAGCGGTGATAAAGAAGCCATTCCTGCTAAATGAAAGAGTAAAATGTACAATAAATACACCTGTGTGGAGCTTATGTAGATAGCCATTGGGGAACCGTCAAGGGAGACTTGAAACACTCGACGGAGAAGGGTTAAAAAAACATTTTCAGACAAGGCAGATACTGACCGACAAAAACACAGGGCAGCTAGTTCTACAGTAGACAATGAAAGAGGATTAGCTCTGGAATCAGTGCCCATCTCAGTGGGCTATTCAGAGGGAGGCCCTAGTGGTCTGGTGTCCATTCTGTTACTTGTTCAGAGCAGGAGAACAAGGCTTAGCCAGTCAACTGCAGGGGAGAGCCAAAGCAGGTTGATACACACCTGCGGGGACAGGATTAACACAGCCCTGGCACATTACAAACAGCATGCACATTGTACAAACCCACTGGAAGGGGTGGGTGTATGTGTGTGTGTCCATTTTGTTTTGCCATGTTTTTCTACCAGCCTCAGGCCTGTCCCAGGTGTGTCAACATACTGGTAGTGCCAGTCGGCTGTACCTGGGGTGACCGGTATAGGGCTGAGATTTACATGAAGTAACAGATAAGCAGCCTGCAGGGTCACCCCACTGCCATCTGCTCCATCATCTCCCTTTGACCCCTTCTCCACAGCCACCTCAGCAGTTCACATAATCCACTGTTCCTCCTTATCCATGCAGAATATAGCACCGTGCTGTACTTTTTGTGCATTTCGCCACGCTTAGCATCCAAATTGGACACAAATAAGATGCTTAAGTTCTGCATAATAGCTGACACACTATGCATTGTATACCTCTTTTTTCTATGGTCCTAAAGTTTCTGTCTCTCGAGAGGTCGACTAGTCCACATTTGTTTCACATTAATAGACACCAGGGTGCAGAGGTTGGTAGAATGTATTTGTGTTGTTGCAAGTTTTATTGCAACCGCACGCACGCACGCGCGCACACACACACACACACACACACACACACACACACACACACACACACTTTAAACGATATAGACACCACTAGTAATAATCACTTAAATTGGAAATTGTATTTACGCCAACCTCTGAATGTGTTTATCTGAAACGCTGTCCTTGTGGAGGAACTTCACATGTTGGAATTATAATTAAACACAGTTTTCAACAAGTGAACAAAGAAAACTAATTATTATTCAGTCATTGTGAATTGCTTGTCAGTAGGGCCAATTATCTCAATAAGCCAAAAGGAATGGATCTTTTCAAGGTAAAAAGGTGGTAATGTTAGACTAACTGAGTGAAGGGAGGGCGGACAACAGGCAGCTTCCAGGACAAAGAGAGTAGCCTAGCTGAGAAGCACAAAGGGACAGACACATCGTCTGTCTGCTTTTAATCTGTCAATCAGCTCACACCTAAAAAGAGCTACAGGCCTCCTTCTGAAAAGCAAACGGAAACTTGCTTTAGATACAGCAGCAGAGCAATGTCCCGAAATAAGCCAAAACAGTCAGTTTGACTTCACCTCCAAAACCGAAAACATTTTGTTGACGGAATTGCTGGACCGGTTTCTCACATAACACATTTGTCTCCTTTCTAATCTCCATTCCGAGGCAGTGGAGTGTCTCATACAATCACTCCTACACGCTGAGAGATGCTGGCTAAAGTAAGGCTGACTTAAAGCAACTGTCCTTCCAAGAAAAACAGCATCAGCGCCCCAAACCATCACATCACATTTCTACGTTAAAGTGACAGCCCCTCTAGTGGCCGTAGCAATAATGGCGAGAGCAGTGGGGAAAGTCAGGTGGTTTCTTTAAATCATGACCATGATTATTCTGTGACTGTATCCACGTGTTTATTAGTGTCAAATAACTCCATTTATATTTACAAAGTACTTCTTTTAACCCAAAGCATGATCTTAGACATTTTTGTGCTTAAACCTAAAAAACTAAATTTGACGATAAGACCGTTGTATGTTGTTCTAGAGGCTCATGGTCAATTTTGTTGTTCACTTTAAGGCACTATATATACAGTACAACAGCACAACTGATGGTCCAAACTGTCTCTAGGCTACAGTACATTTCCACTTTGCTGACTCAAATGAAGCCAGTCAATGAAGGCAACACAGTGCCAGGGTGAGATCGGCAATTCCTGTGTCTGTTTGCCTTCCCCGTTATTCCAAAACCTCAACGCTGCTCTTCTCTCCTGGCCTTCTAAGACAGATGGCGATCATTATCTTCCCTCCCTCTCTACCTCCCCTCTCTCCCTCTCTCCATGGGCATCTCTCGCTCTCTCCGGCCCGTCACATCTAAAACCATAGGCACTCTTTGTCTCGTCTTCTCCAGTCATCCTTTCCTCTGTCGCGGCCCCTCACTCAACGTCTCTGTCCCGTCTTCCCTTCTACACAGATTTATATCGAAAGGTTTCAAACTCACAGCAGAATCTTACAACTTGAACAAGTGCTTCATCACTCTTGTCAGAAGTAGTTACAGGAGTCATGACACACACTTCCCTAGACAGCAGGAATTGATGAGCAGCCATTAGACTGTGCTGATCCTAGTGTGAAAGGGAGAAGGCCCTCCTCCATGGCTGACATTCCTCCAGTCCCTGACATAGAAGCATGGTCAACAGGAGTTCTTTGGACATGTGTCAGATGCCATTTATTTACACACCGGCACCAAGACAGTTTTGAGCTAGTATGCAAACAATTAACAGCAAGGACAATCGTTCTGTTTCAATAGTGAACTTCACATCTGCCATTGCCACAGCATCTGGCCATGAGGTTTTTGATTGCAATTCCCCAATAAGTTAAGTTATTTATTTGTCAACTCACACACACTCGTAGATTCACACAAGGTTACTCACACACCACACAAGGTTATTGAAATGTGTCTTTTTTGCATATCCCCTCTCCCACACCATTCCTCAGAAAGGTCGATCGTAATAAAACACATGGTTGCCAGACGAATGTACGTATAATCTTTTATTTGTGAATGAATCTCTGTCATTGGTGGTGACACTAGGAGAGACAAGAGGCTAAATCAAATTGTGAGGAATTGTGTGTTTTATTGATAGTATTATAACAGTTTTTTGTTGCTGCGTGCCTGTTTGCATTGCTGTTGGAAAGTGTTAACAGAGCTCCATGCTGTCCTGCCCGCACTGGTGACCATCTGGACTGAATCCATCACTTGGATCCCCCCGTGGCACAGACTTCCTAATTCCTCATTTTGACACCATGCTTTTGGGACCAGCTATTGAAGGGCCGATTTAGCCGCAGGCCAATAAGCTAGACTTTTTTTTCTCTCTCTAGGAAAAGTGAAACTAAATGACCAGATAGATAAATAATTGATAGTTAAGACACATTCCAGATGTCACTACTATAATATATGGGCTGAATATTTCCTGTGATTAGAAATTCTTCCTCATTCTTTCGCTTGAAGCATGAGAATGTGTTGGTAGGATTGAGTTTAAACACATAACTGCAAATGCTATTTAAAATACATATTTTGTATGACATTCCAAATTTGTTGGATTGTGTAGTAATATATACTGTAATAACAGTATGTCATGGTCAGACTTTTATATTCGGCTACGACAGCGTCAGTGGTTCCTTAGCATTTATGAGGTTTCAAGAAGGTATCTTTTATTTCAGTACATGTGGATATAAAGCCTTTCTATTGAAGCCTTCGTCTACAGTTTGTAGGTTTACAGAAATGACAGCCTCCATGGTTTACAGACGCATACAGGCTAGAGAAGTGCACTGGACTAGACCAACGGCCAATATCTTTCCAGTATTTCATATTGAATTCTCCGCTTATGAAAGTATAGAGGAGCTGATTAAGCGATTTGACCCCCCTGGAGTTAGCCGAGGTTAAACGGGAGCAGGGCTGGGGTTCTCCTCTGAATTTAAAAGCCTGACATGGTCCCCGCAGGATGCCTGACCCTCTCTGACCACAAATCAGCCAGCAATTACAACCAATACAGAAACCCAGCTCTCATACACACAGTAGACACACACACACTCTATCACAGCACTCCCCTGGACCGCTGTTGACGTGTGGAAGCCAGGAAGAAAAACGGGAGGCAATATATTTGTAAAAGAGGCAAAGTGTAATATGAGTGAAAGCAGCACGGGGTGGAATGGTAAGTAGAAAGTAGAAAAGGAATAGGGAATACATGGGGGGAAATGAAAGTCAAGAGCGTGAGATGTGAACGAAGAAGCCAAGCCAGTATAAAGAGCCACGCATGGGGCCAAATAGTGAGAGTCACCTTGTATTGACCTTTGCTGGAATGCTTTTTGGTCCCATAAGTGTCGCTTTGAAGACCCAAGCAAGCAGCCATTACATGTGTCATTTCTTTAACATTTCATTCAGTCCACCGAACTATATGGCTAGGATATTGCATGACAAAAAACCCTAAAAGTTATGTATACATTCAGTCCTCCTCCAGAATACATTTCATTGGCTATAAAAAAAAAAATACAGGAGACTTGTTGTCTTAGCGGCACTCATGTTTGGCTGTTGTATTCTATGGCAGTGTGTTCACCGGTGTCTCATAAATAAGGCAAATCCCAGAGCGCTGGAAATCCCTCCAAAGCATACCGCTTTGCTTCATGACAAAGACCCATTTTATTCCACTCGGAATAACTTGTCACAACACAGCCTGAAGCAAGGGGTGTCACCCTATTCATTTTCATGGCAACGGGTTGGTGGCATTGGCAAATGTATATAAAGAGTATAGTGGGAAGTTGTTTAGGGTAGTCTCTGTGGAGGAGGTTATTTTCTTGAGATTCAGATGGAGCAAAATAAACCTCCTAAATAATGTCATATTTTGTGATCAAAATTGTAAGGATCACGTCAGTGTGGACTGAAGGGTGAGTACAGTGACCGATATGATTTTTAATATATGTATTGTATTAAAACTAAATCTCTCCAGCTCTGATAAAAGGGAATAAAACAGCTCCCCCTTAGGCAGCTACGCCATACAGATGTGCGTGACAAAGAAGCAGCATCAGCGCCTGCTGTACTATCACATTCTCTAAGAGCTAGGAGAGAAACATGTGAGGATATGACGGCATCTGCCATATTTGCATTTCGGATACAACCACCTGTTAGCTTCAAAGCATAGCAGCGCAGGGAAACACAAAGGGTTTTGACAGTAATGACTAATCATGGACCAGCGCTACAAAGCGGACCTCTTCACAGGGAGCCTTTGATGCAGGTGAATCACACCCTAAACATTCTTATTAGCAGGAGTGGGGCGAGTGAGGGAGTGAGGGAGGTTGAAAAGAGGAGAGGGGGGGGAGAAATTTGTTCCGCACGTTAGCTGGCATGCTTGGGTGCTCGAGAACAGAAGGTTGGCATAATGAATTTTGGCGTGCAAACGGCTGTTAATGAAATAAAGAACCCCCATCCCAACAGAGGTGTGAATGTGTGTGTGTGTGTGTGTGCTTGTGTGCCGGAGTATGTAAGCGTGTATGCAAAATGAGAGGGGGAGCGGACAAGAAGTTGGAGAAGTGAGGACAGAGAGCGAGAAAGTGAGAGAGAGGGAGAGAGAGAGAGGGTGAGGGATGTCAGAGAAGAGAGAATGCAGAGGAAGGCTGTCTAGAGAAAGAGGGAAAAAAACATTTGTTATTATATATGACTCATGTATTTTGTGTTGCTGCGTGCCCATTTTCAAGAAATAAAATACATTGTTCCATTTAGCCGGGGATTCTTTGGTTGCTTATCACACACACAGAGCTGCACATCACAGGAACAGTCTGGGACAAAAAAGGACTTTCCAGCCATTGATTGGATGCTAACGCCGTCTCTTTGTAATGTTTGGCTTTAGGGACTCTGGGAAGAAAAGACACAGCTGAAAGGAGATATTGGACTGCAAACAAAATCTTAAATATATATCTTATACTCAAAGGGAATAAAGGGGGATTGGAAAGTTAATTTCCTCATCACGGAGGTAGTTTCCATGAAAACAAACCGTCTAAGAAGTCTTATTTCTCCGTGTGGCCTTAATAACACAGACTAGTAGTCTTGCATACAGGCCCATATGGA
Source organism: Ammodytes marinus (assembly GCF_949987685.1). Classification (NCBI taxonomy): domain Eukaryota; kingdom Metazoa; phylum Chordata; class Actinopteri; order Uranoscopiformes; family Ammodytidae; genus Ammodytes; species Ammodytes marinus. Next base: position 22,121,955 of record NC_137216.1, read on the forward strand.
TCTGTAAAAGAACACTTTAAAGTTTAACTTTATCAACACTATCTCCACTTTATTCTTGATCGCTTTATTCACAAGAGAAGCAAACAAGTATCACAAAGTAGCCGGCATTCTAAAGACTCCATTTTATACATCAAAGAAAAAAAAACATATTGGAACGCAGCAACCATGAACCTTAATACTTCTTATGGGAATAGCTGAACGTTGCAGAGAGAAGCAGGGATCTTGGTTTAAATTGATGTAACAGGATACGGTACACACGGACATAAAGGCTCGAGGTATACGTTTTTATAGGCAAGCGACATATACACATTGTGTTCTCAGTATAGGCCAGGTGGTGTTCTGATTCTCCGATGTCATTTCAAAAAGCCTCAGAAGACAGTCTGTCCCCACCCTCTCAACACGGGTTGCCTAATTGAGTGTTAATTTGGTGCTAATTATGTAACATGTTATCCCGGTGAGACGCCCCAGATGCCACGAGACAAAGGCGCGTGGAAGAGTGTGCAGAATCGCAAAGCAAAGCATTTAAGCAGACGCTATGTGAGAGAAACTGATCTGCATCTGCTGCTTCCTGATTTCTGTTAGTTACAAAGCAGGGAGGGGGGAGGGGGGGTGAAAACACACACATTTTTGCATTGACAGAAACATTCAATTGGGTCAATTGAACGGGGAAAATCTTTCAGAAATAAGGCCACACATACACTCTCACACGAACTACAGCTGATCGTTAAACAAATATTGCCCTCAATGAGTGGGACTGTTTAAATAAATCATTCATCCAACATTTCCCTGAGAAAGTTTGGCCCTGGCATTAAAAAACAAACACTTTTTCCTTTTTAAACTGTGAGAGTAATAATCATTGCAGCTGGATTGTGCTGTGACACAGAAGCTCTCTTCTCTCTCTCTGCTGTGTGTTCCTCAACATAAATATAACATGATTATGAAGAAGACCTCTCTGCTCTTTTATTTATCAAAGTCAAACAGTCTTATACAACGCACACTGTGGAACACTGCGCATGGTCACCAGAGGGGGGTATTAAGATTTAGGAATGTGTGTGTGTGTGTGTGTGTGTGTGTGTATGCACTTGGCTGTTTATGTGTATGCAGTAGCAACATGGAACTTCCATTAAAGGATACGGCTGTAATTTTCTATGTTTATGTCATAACCAACAATGTGTTACCTTAATACTTTCTGACTTATCTTGTCTGTGGCTCTCACCCCAAAGCGTATTTGTTCCCAAAATATAGTTTCATTTTAAAAAAGCGGTTTAGTTCTTAACACAGATGGCCATTGGAGTTTTTAACTGAAGTGAACTGGTTGGGCGGGGCTATTTTCTGCTGTGGATGAATACATATTTAGTGTGATACTGATATTTACAATACCAGGACACTGTATGTGGAAATTACTTCTAAAGTGCCCATATGTATTGAATCCATAGCAACGTTTAGTTTATGTGTTTTATTCATTTTGGGACAGAAATTCACGATTGCTTTGTTTTTGTCGTATTTACCCTATCGTAAAAATGCTTAATCCTTTAAGATGGTGTCTTTTGTACTTTCCGAAGAAGCAGATTTATTTCTAGGACAAGCCTTTGTCAAGGAGAGTTAAACTACAAATGATGGTTGTGTGGTGCTGTTTACTTGAACCTTCTGCTTGAACGGTTAAATACGGAATAAATGACGGTGGGTCATACTTATTACGGTAAACCCCCACCCAATGCCTACACCCCCCCCCCTGCTTACTGGAGAGAGACACACAGGGAGAACATTAGTTGTTTTCTTGTGAATGCAGTAGTGGCAGGGGAGACGACTGTAGTTGGTTCAACACTTACTGAACACAGCAATTCCTCATTCAATGCTGAGCCTTCTCTGCATTCACTAATAGATTTCCTATTCTTGTCTAATTAAAAAGGGAAGCCTTTTCCCCTTGAAAGGCTCCCAGAGCTATATTGGAGGGTGGAGAGGTCGCTGGGAATCCATCAGATGTGATGCAGTTAATCAGCATAAAGCCTGCTCCAGTGCACTGCTAAACAACAGCTGCAGGAATGGGCCCAACCCTCACACTGCACCAGGCTGGCACTTATAGAGCCAAGCCGGCACAAGGAAAGACGGAATTAATAATACTGTATTGTCTAGAATTTAAAGAGAAAATACAAGACCTGGTAGTCCATCTATTCTCTCTAAAAATGGGTAATTAAAGCGGACTTAAAAATAACTGCAGAGACAGCCAGAGAGAGGGGGAGAGATAAATGGTGTGAGAGAGAAACGTTAGGGGTTTGCAGTTTAGAATATAAAGTAAATGAAAGGAAAAGCGACCTCGCCCACGGTAATTACCTGCCTCGACATTCTTTTCCAGCGACAACAAAAGAAGTAAGGAGAGAGGAGGGGAGACGGATGGATGAGAGGAGAATGAAGCAAACTACAACAACTGAAGAGAAGCGAGGAGAGGAGAGGAGAGGAGGAAGGTAGAGAAGAGGGAAAAATATAGGTGAGCATATACGTACAAGATGAGAAAAACATTCTGACACCCACATCATGTTGCAGCAAACGGACAAAAAGTCAGTAATAAAGGCTGACTCAACCTCCTCCAAGCAACACACACATTTTCTTTTTCTCTTTGTTCCCCACACCTATGATTAAGGTGCAGCAGGTATCGTATCTCGGGCTAGACACAGCACAGAGCGCGCGGGTGGCCATGGAGACAACAGAGGGGAGAGACATTTTCTTCCATTGTTAAGCATCTGACCAGATGGAAAGAACTGTGAGAGTGTGATCCCGTTAATAATGTGATTGTGGCAATCAGAGACATTCATCAGCATGATCTCACCCACACCCTCAGCCTACACATATCAAGTGACCACCTGCGGCTTGGCTACCTGGTGCACAGCCTGCTTTTTGAGAAGCCAGACCTTTATTTGTTTGAGAGAATTGATGAGACTTTAACCTGTGAGTTCAAAATGGCAACTGGCTTCAGGGAGGAATAGGTGAGACAGAAAGTTGTCTGCCATTCATTTCCAGTTATCACAGCTAGACAGGCATGCATGGATGTCTACATGCACAGGCATGCGAGCACTGCCGATGTACAAAGAGACACATAGACACACACACACACACACACACACACACACACACACACACACACACACACACACACACACACACACACACACACACACACACACACACACACACACACACACACACACACACACACACACACACACACACACACACACACACACACACACACACACACACACACACACACACACACACACACACACACAGCAAACTGTAGATGCTGACATAAGCTTCCTGGATAACTGTGCAGGGATGCCAGGGGAGGATAGAAAGGGAGAGAGCAAGAGAAGCAGCAACGTAGCTGTAAAGACATCATTTCCATTGTGTACCAGGGAAAGTGGTGGCAACGCAAAATGGTAATGACAGCTAAGGCGTTTAGTCACGGACTCACTGGAAGGAATTGAAAAAAAACCACATTGTTTTGACATTACCAATATTCTCCGAGGTACTGCTAGTGGGTCCAAAATAACTATAATGTAGAAGGACATTCACACTGTTTCTTTTAGAGCACCTCCAGAGAGTGAGCAGAAAGATGCTAATGCATGCAAACAAACATGCACACATGCATTCATAGGGAAAGGAGTGCTTATACACACACACATAGTGACCCGTTATTGTTGGTGGTATGGCTCCTCTACATCAAAGAGCCTTACATGTATATCGTGTTGTGTCTTCACCCTGAGGGTCAGAGGCTTGGACAGCACAGCACACTATATGTATGATTTCGAGCATTGGGTGTCAAAGAAAGGGTGAGGGGTTGCATCAACCGTGTGAAGCGCGCAAAGAGATACAGAGAATGTGAAGAGATAAGATGATGTCACACATTTTTCATCATCGAACCTCATGTATAGTTGGGTGCTTTGGTTTTGTTCGTGCTATGTTGACATTCAAAACTTATCCGCACTTTGTACATCATCCAGCGCTCCCACACAGCAGCAAGCACACACACACACACACACACACACACACACACACACACACACACACACACACACACACACACACACACACACACACACACACACACACACACACACACACACACACACACACACACACACACACACACACACACACACACACACACACACACACACACACACACACAAACACACACACACACACACACACACACACACACACACACACACACACACACACACACACACTTTGAACACGTACCTAAAATTGTGTGCACTACACACACAGACACTCTCAAACACCTATTGTAACCATTCATTCATTTGGACTCTTCAGAGCTAGCCGAATAGGGCCTTCCGCTGTTACTGTGGCCCGAGATCAAGTGTGTGACAATCTCTCTATATTCTGTCACCGTCCCCTGCGGTTGTTAATGGTCATCTTTTTTATCTTTTAATTGGACAGAGGGTTTTCTAGAGAGCTCTTTTCTTAAGGACACTGTATAATGAGAGTGATATTTAGAGCCTCCTAATTGACCTTCAGTCTTTTCATATCCCCAGCCACGAGAACCATAAAACTGCAGGCAAATTTCAAATTTTTTTTTTTTTGGGAAAGCAACATAAAAGTAGGTGGCCACTGCCTGTTGGAGGACAGAATAAAGAGAAGAGAAGAGCGGCAAATGACTGCAGGGAATAAAGTGAGTCAGGATGGAAGGGGCCAATTACCACTGGAACACTGGCAAGGAGAACAGCGATCGCAGACAGATCAGAGACACAAAGGTCATAACATGATCAGTGTCAAAATGGCCCACATGCTATTGTCACTTCATTAGTGAACACATAAAAGAAGGGAGAGGGACAGAGAAAGAGGAAAAAAACGTAATGTAAGCACAAGGTGTTATACTGTAAGCAAGAAGCTAGCCCACACAACTTCCCTGCTAGTCGTTTGTTTCTGCTACTGCAGCTACTGCTGTGTTGGGAAATGGAACTGTATACGAGCAGCTCTAACCTTGATCTAAAGTACAAAATTGTACGGGGAGAAAATTCCATTCACACAGACAAATTCACAAGTGGTCTAGTTTGGTTTGTGCTACGTTAACAGAAATAAAAATCTCCATCTCCTCTCGGAAATCCTGTCACACTTTGACTTCTGCACACACATACACACACACACACACACACACACACACACACACACACACACACACACACACACACACACACACACACACTAACACACGGACGTGCACACGCACACACACACACACACAAACGCACTCCACAAAACATACAGCATCCACATTCTGTTAGGCGCACACATGCATTTGGAAACAAACAAAAGTGTATGCAAATACGCTCACTGACGCTCCAGTGGTAATTTGTCTTTGGACCTTGTCTCCCAGAGCAGGAACTGGGCACAAATTGGAAAACACAAGATTACAGCTTTACTGTAGCTGCTTCAACATGCACGGTCAGGTAATTGGTTCCATATCGAGAGGCAAAGAGAGAGAAAAGGCCCGGACATGTTGCTCTCCAGAGACGGAGGATTGAGAGCAAAATGCTGCTCTAACATGGGAGATTTACATCAGGAGGAGTACACATGACAACAAAGATTTGTTTTCCTATTGACCACGTTGGATGTATTTCTGCATCAGTGAGCGCTCGGCTTACACCTGCAGTGTTTCAGCAGGCTTACGAGGGCACCACTAAAGAACGTCTTTGACAAGGCCAACTTATAAAAATGGGTCTATTCATATTTTATAGTGTCGATTCTGGAGCACTCCATACATACAGGCAGCCACACGCATTGATTCTCACGGGAGAATGCAGGGAGCTGAGAGGAACACCAATGCTTTCCTTTATATGAAAATGATATATCTTTACCCTTGCTCTCTCAGCTGAACATTTTCTTTTTTTGTGAAAGACCAATAACCTTCATTGATTCAAAGGTGTATTGTATCATACAATAAACAATAAATGCTTCAACGAAAATAAGGCATATGGGCTCCTAATTGAAAAATAAGGATATATTAAAAGCAAATGAGTGAGGCCACTATGCTGAAGATTTAAAGTGTTGATTTTATCATGAAAGTTCAAGCTCAAATTAAATTTCAAGAACAAAGACGTAAAAAATTTAAAGAGTTCAAAATGCTATATCTTTGAATTAATTTTGAGAGTTTGAAGTACACAGCTTTTGTGACTTTATTTTATTCATGAGCTTAAATCTGTTGAGTTACTGAAATAAAAGCATTTCAATGTTGCTGTTTAATCTGGGGCTAGATAATGAAAGGAATAGTTCAAAATTTTTGGAAACAAACATATTCCTTTTCTTGTCAAACGTTATATAAGTATCAATACCATTCTCATCTCTCATATCCATATACCTTTTGAAGCCAGAGAAAGAAAACATGTTTAGCTTAGCTTAACACAAGACTGGAATGAGGGGGAAACAATTAGCCTGGATCAGTCCATGTGTTAAAACATGTGCCTAGCATCGCATTGTCACATGAAGAAAAACAAACCCCAATTGAATTATTGACATACACTTCAGAAGGCTTCAAAAGACAGAATCATTATAAAAATTTCCCCACTGCTGCTCATGGTACCAGCCTCATAGGCCTAGACAATTACGATAACCAGGGACTAAGGGGTGGGTTGGAGTGGGTGGGTCAGGCCAGATTAATTGTGGGTGGATGTAAATTTCATTTGTCACATGCAGTTTGATGTCAATTTTAATTGAATTAAAACAATGTGAACTCTGGCCTGCTCAGAGTCTAGGAGGACAGCTTGTGAATATTGATGAAGTGAGATGAAGAACACTCGAGACAGGAGGCAGGAGGAGGGGGAGGGGGAGGGGGAGGGGGAGGAGAGGTTAGGGACGTAGTTGGTTAATGACTACGGTTATAGTTGACCTTAAACTAATGAGCCCCACCCTATACGCCGGTAATGCCACAGAGTAAACTCAACTGCTCAGTAAATGTCTAGTCATTAAAAATGGATGGACACATCCCATAGACAATCCTCCTACCAGACGTCTTACAAGCTCAACGGACAACAGGGGGGTTCTGTTCACATCTCAGACATATAGAATGCTTTCATGGTGTTTGTACCCCTCTTGGTGGAGGATGACTGATGTAGAGTCACACAGGTGCAGGGCCGCCCATGAGGGGTAGAAAGTGGGAAAGCTTTCTAGGGCCCAGCCACCAGGGGGGGCCCAGAGAGGAAAACAATTAAATATATATATATATATTTTTTTTTTGCAGATTATCTAATTCAGCCAACCTTTATTATGAACGCTATATTCGCAAGAGAACTTTCTATAAAAGAAAACATTTTATTCATTGTTACTTGGGTAAAATATATCACATTTTATATTGAAAAACTAAAAGTATCATGGGTCGTTTTTTCCCCCTCAAAACCGTTGCATGCATTGATGATGAGCAAGCTAACCTAGCAAGCTCAGTGATGCCAGGACCTGGACATAAATCAGGGTACCAGAAAAGAAAGGAAAAAAAGGGAACTTTCAAGGGCCTTAGATCCCCGGAAAATTCCTTAATATCAGTATTTCTGCTAGCAGAAGTGTATTTTCAATTCAGAGATACTGCGATATTTTATCAAGTTTTGAGGTGTCTTTGAAATTATTCTGTATATTTTATCTATTATTTTCTAAGAAAATTAGAAAATTAAATATTTAGCCTTTAAATGAAGGTGGCAGATGGTTGTTATACTGATGAGGAAAGCTTCTGGTAGCAGTGCTATCATGGTAAACTCCCCCTACAGCAGGGGTGTCCAAACTACGGCCCGCGGGCCAACTGCGGCCCACTTTTTATTGGCCCGCGGCCGATTTTAAAGATATAATGTAATATGGCCCTTTGAAAAAAAAAAAATTTCTTGCATTTCTTAGTTAAACCACTAGTGCAGGGGTGTCAAAACTGATTGATTGGCCCGTGGCACATTTTAAAAATATAATGTAATATAGCCCTTTTCATTTTTAAATAATTTAAATGCACTCATTATATTACAGAGAAATATGTCCCATAAAACAAAAAGAGCACCAAGCCCATCCCAGAGGACCCTGCATAATATTTTATTTTAAATTAATATTATTATGGAAAATCCATGTGTCCTTCTCCAATAGCTTCTAATTCATCTGGCACAGTGTCTCCATTTTTTTCATACAAAATTCTTCAGCTTTAGCCTCTTAATTCCCCTCTCAAAGTGCACCAGATTCATGCATTTCACTTTAAAAACTTAAAAAAATCTCCCGGGGGGGCATACCCCCGGACCCCCCTTGGAGGGGCGGGATCTCGGCTGGCTACTATTTTCACCCAGCTGGACATTGGATGCAAAAGCAGAAAACACTGGGTGTACCAATGGCATTTAACAAGAGGGGGAATGTATCTGTTTAATGTGCAAGTAAAGTGTTGCCGTGAAGAAGGATTACAATTTACGAAAACACTATGAAACTAAACATCAGAGCAGCTACATGTCCTGATAAATGTATTATTTTTGCAAAGTGGCCCGGCCCTTCGTAGATTTTTCTGTATGTGGCCCTCAGTGAAAAAATTTTGGACACCCCTGCCCTACAGCATTGGTGTGTCTAAAAGCTTACATTACAGGAAATGTTACAGTAAATGTGCCAAAAAGCAGGTGCAGAGATCTTGCGTGCACGAGCATCGTCAGTGTCTCTGCCCACTATTATTTTCAGTAGCCCCCCTTAATCTAACTGGCTAGAACCGGCCCTGTGTTCAGGTATGTGTTTATGTAGGAATAAGCGCATCATGCACATTGATACAAGTTCAGTATGAGTAAAGGGGGCCCAATGACTGGACCTTTTCAGGGGCCCAGTCATTTGTCTGGGCAGGCCTGCACAGGTGCGTATAGTTGGAGTCAGGAGAAGTCAAGTGCTGGAGTAACACTTATCTCAGGTGTGATCTTATCCTCTGTTCCCCATGGAGGGTGCGTGTGGCGGTGGGTGAGTGTTTAGAGTGAGCACTAAAGACGGCCACATTGCAATGTATTTCGCACAAGACTCAAACATATAGACCGCAAGATGGAGAAGGTTTCAGTCGAGTGCAAACCTCATCTCATGGGGCCCTTATCGCGCTATACCTCTTCTGCCCACACTTGGGGGATAATATCAACATTAATGGCCGCCTCTCCATCCATCTACCCATCTTTCGGCTCTGATACAGTAAATGGGGGAAGGAGAACCACAGAGGAGGTTTGGATATGCCACGGTCCTCTTTCGCTTACATCTCCGGCGCTGACTGCTTCTGCCTTCGTCCTTTCCTTTTTCTCCCCAACATCCGCTGTAGTGATATTACGCCCTGACCAGGTAAAAGTCAAGCTATATTGCCATAAAAAAGAAATAAATCACAGACACACGGTGCCGCTCATGCGTGTGCACACAAGGCAGTTAAGGTTTTATAAGGTTGTGAAGTGTTCGTGCTTCTGAAGGTGACCCCGTAGCAGGAGAACTGTAAGGAACCTTTTACTGCGATGAGACGATGTCCTGGATCACCTCGCCACAACCTCAGCTCCTCATTACACGCAAAAATGCACACGCACGCACGCTCACACACACACACACACACACACACACACACACACACTTTACAATTTGAGATCTAGCCCAGAGAGGGCCGGGGCAATCATTTTACAGTAAACCCTAATGAATAAATCTTAAATCTATCCAGCCAAAAGCCTTCGTTCCGATACATTGAGCAGGGAATAAAGCAAGCTCCGCATGCATGCAAACAAACAAACAAACAAAACAGCTGCGATGACGGTCACATTTCTGTTTTCACGCACACACATTTATTCATTCACAGTGCATAAAGCGCATTTCCCAAAGCACCTCCTCTCATAACGGTGGATATTCTAAAAAAGAAGTAATCCAAGGTAGATGATTCCGCTGCTCCCCTCGATTTCCTCTTGCCCCCTGTACCTCCCAGCCCACTGTGCCAAATGGTACATTTACATTGGTCATAACCTCAATCACTATGCCTGCCGCCGCGCCATGCTGAATGTGCAGACAGACATTTCTACAGTGTGCGCGGGGAGGCAGACGGTGCTATAATGGGAGCAATAGATAGAAACCCACGCCCGAGGCATCCATCAAACCAAACGACTCCATTACAGTAAGTCGGACAGAGGCAAACGGTAATGTGCATTGAGATAAACACTGGGATAATAGTCTGTTTATAGTCCTTGACACACTGTTTCTGCTGGGGAAACACTGGCAAGGAATACAGATAAGATATAGGAGCAGCCACCTCTCTATCTCCTCCATTCCTTCTATCTCTTCTCCTCTCTATCCCTTTGCCGTTATCAGTCACTTTCACTTCCTTCTTCTCTTCATCCTTTTTCCGTGGCGCTCTTCATAATATTTTCCTTTCCCTACAGAACGCAGAGGGAGCTGCATACATCAGCTGAAAACAGGGCTTTTATCTGGTGTTATGCTACACAGTATTGTGGCATTAGCATCACAGCAGTGCTGGAAATGAGGCAGAGGAGAAGCATAACAATTGAAGGATTGGAATGATTAAGATGTGCATATACAACTTTAAGAAGACAAACAAGCAGGCAGGCAGGCAGGCAGGCATACATACTACATAAGGCGGCCCCCACTGTACATGTATCTATTAATCATAGCTGGGTCGATTCAGCCTAGGCGTTGCTTCTCTTGTCTCTGATAACGGAAAAGGGTAAACACGAGAGTAGACTAATCTGACCACGCTCTGTATTCCTCGGAGGAGCCCGGGAAATAGCAGAACCTGATGCGGGCTGCTATGAATCAATTATAAGGGTACACACAAAGGCACTCTCTTTACAGATGGGAGGTGAAGGTGAAGGTCCACGGAGGGTAGAGAGAAAACAAAATCTTTCCATCTGCCGTTGTTGATCTTGGCTTTTTTCGTTCTCAACACACACACACACACACACACACACACACACACACACACACACACACACACACACACACACACACACACACACACACACACACACACACACACACACACACACACACACACACACACACACACACACACACACACACACACACACACACACACACACACACACACACACACACACACACACACACAGGCTGTCTCTGGGTTCACATGTTCAGAATGAGATAAAGAAAAAAATTAAATGAGGGCCATAGGCGGGAGAGGACATTAAACGCGGGCAAGGGGGTCAATGTTTCTTTTATATATTTTTTATTAATCTGAGAAGCATTGGGAACTTGATTAAGGGTATCAGCCAGATCTGGTTGAGCCTGTGTTTATGCCCATAGTTAACCTCTATTACAAGACTGACCTCAGTTCTGATAGCAGGTCCTCTGCCGCTTTTAATGGAGGCCGTTACATACAGTGGTGCAAAAGGGTCAGAGCAGAAAGACAAGCACACACATACACCCACACACATACACACACACACACACACACACACACATTCGCAATATTCAGCAAGGCAGGGTCAAAGCAAAGGCCAGTGTCTATTGCGCTATATTTAAGATCAGTTAAACTTAATGACCTCCTTCATCCTCTCGGCCTATCAAATAAACTACTACATTAGCCCTCGGATCTCAGACATAGTTTGGCGTTTTATGCTTTCCGTCCAGGCAATGTCGGTTTTAACAGTATGTGATAAAATGTAGATAATCTCACGCCCACTTGAGGGAATGATGGTGTAGGTTTATGAAAGGGAAACGAGCCTATGGTCAGAGCGAGCTAATCTAATTCTACCAGGATACCACCGCTGTAAAGAGGAGGTACCCCACCGGTATGGTAATGAGGCTAAATGCTGTGGAAGTGCCGATCAAGCCATATTTTTACAGCAGAAGCAGCATAGTTGATGACAGAATCGGCGACTGAGACAGGCACCTATTGTGATGCTGTAATAAAAAAAAAAAATCTCATGGCTATTGAAGGTCTTATGCTAGTAAGAGTTTTCCCAGTAAATATGGGACAATAGTTCAGTCACACTCAGTCAGTTTACATTTTGGAAATGTGCTTCATGTAAATTATTATTATGTACAGTACTGCAAGAAGAGAAACGACTGTGGGATACCCACATCAACTTGCTGCATTAAAGCTGTAAAGCAATTAAAGCACTATGGGTGTCAAATACAATTACTTTCTCTATTGTGATGATTTACTGATGATAAATGATGGAAAACATGCATCAAGGTACCTCAGGCTGCGTGGGGGTGTTTTTATGTACAAACTGTATATATGTGCATGCAAGCACTACGCAAAATGATACATGAAACTATGCTAAGTTTAATAAGAACAGTTAGGACATTGGGAAATAGGTACATTGTTATAAGTACAGTAACTAGTAGTAAATCCTGTTTTTCTTTGTTGACAGTCTCTGGATCTGTCTTGCTTGATTTAAGCTAAAGCTTGCTGTTCCCACGTATATACAGTTCCAGTCAGCATCATTGATACCTTTGGACTTTTTGTATAACCTCTACAATACCTTCAGAAATAAATGGTACAACTTTTTATTATGAGATTATTTTAATATGATGTCTAATATTGTTCAAGAAAAAAACCCATTCCTTTTTAAATTGAACGTAGTTTTTCAAATATGAAATGTAAAATATGTCCTGGACACAAAAGGCAGCCAATTCAGAATATTTGGTAGCACACCTTTATTTAACAAGGACAGTTGACGGTTGAAATTTTTATGAAAATGTGTTCAAATCTTGAATGTTTGCCGGATTCCCTTTTTGAGCTTGGCTAAGATCAGGACACATTGGCCATTTTTTCCCCCCTTTCAACCATTCTTGTGTTTTGGTATTCATTGTGGTGTAGGACTTCAACAATGTTCTTGCCTTTTCTTTGCTATAACATAATCCTTTGCTTTCATGATTCTTTTAAGGCAGCAAAACAGTCCCACAACATTGGCTCTACCAATTGTAGTGGGGGCTTTTTCTTAGAAGCCCAATTGTGTAGCCTATAAACAAATTGCTGGTTTTCATTGCCAAGAAGCTTTTTTTGGTTTCATCTGGTCACAGAACATTTACCCAGAAGGATTGGGTTTTGTGTAGGTACGTTTTGGCAAAGATCAGTCATGCCTTTTTATGTATTTCCTTCAGCAGTGAAGTCTCCTTGGCCTTCGTCCATAAAAACCCTTCTTGGTTCAGTGAGTGGCATATGGCATGGGTTCCTACCATCACTCCAGGTCAGCCTTAAGCTCTTTAACTTGACTTTTATTCCAGGAGATGTATAATAATGTACTTGAAATCCAGTAATGCCAATAATATTGACCAAACCTGTATTTGTTTGTTTTGTTTTGGCTCCTCTCCTGTTTAGCAAGGTTTGATTGTAAATTCATATCGCACAATGCATATAAGCAATACGGAAAGAAAAGAGCAATGAAATACGCATCTCTTTGTCTTTTTGCCTCCTGTTTATCTTCCCCTCTCTCTCTTTCCACTCTCTCCGATCTCTTCTCAGTCTCATTAATGTAAACTGTTTATATTTATAACCCAATTAAGTTTTTATGACCACTGTCATTACAGAACATTGAGGCCACGCTAACAGGCTAACAAACACACAAGGTGAGGCCAGCGTAAATCTAGCACATAGCCGACATGATATTCACTCGCCAAACAAAAAAAAACTGTATACCACACAATTTCATGCATCAAACCAAATAAACACATATTCAGGATTGAACCAGTAACCATAAGGTTGTTGGTTCAATTCCCAGCACTGGTAAGAGGGTATTAGTTGTAAAACTAGTCGTGGCTGGTAATTACATCTGCAGTGCCCACCATCTCTTCCATTGTGTCTTTGAGCAAGATACAGGGGCGCTGTAAATTGGCTGCACGAGGACCCGCGCTGGAGTGTGGTGTCAGAGGGGATATGCGGAAAACAAAAACAAATTTGAATATAGCCTTATGTTAAGTAACCATTAAAGCATCTTTACTTAACTTAAGTCACACAAATGAATACGTAAATAAACATAGTTTCCAAAGTATTTCTTACAGAAGTAGGATTATGCATTTCAAAAGGTATAGGTTTGTCTTGCTCAGAGAATGAGAACACAAAAGCGATGTGTCTCTCTAGAAACAATGCCGTGGTGAAGTCTGCAGACTGGAATTATCTTACTCTCACACTGCATATAATGATATGCTGCCCATGCATGTCGGTCAGGAATTTCTGATCAATGTAATTTACAGGGAATCATTGAAGCACTGAGCACATGGAGGACTCTCCTGTGATGGTAATGGTTATAAAATGAAATCTACTGTATCTTCCTGCTATCTGCCTCATGTTTATTGAGCCCCACTGGGGATAAAAATGCTGCCCATCAATCACAGGGGCAGCAAATCTGGATGCCACATCTCCAGGATCCTATTTTAGCCTCATCCAGTAGTGTAGCATGCCGCGGTTGAGGTGTGTATCTTTCCTGTTTGCCAGATAGCAAATAGCCTGTGTATCTCACACTGCTATCGCCCTTATATCACAGAAAGAGCAATGACTGGCCACACAAATAAACACCAAACAAGATACTAATCAAATGCTTCGACTACTTCCGGGTGGTCATCGTACACACGCGCACACACGCACACACACACACACACACACACACACACACACACACACACACACACACACACACACACACACACACACACACACACACACACACACACACACACACACACACACACACACACACACACACACACACACACACACACACACACACACACACACACACACACTATAAGCTTGACTAGTTCCAAGTTCAAATACACACAGTTGTCATTGCAGCATGTGAAGAACTGTTGAACAAACATGATGACAAAGCTTTTAGCAAATTGTCATCATCATATTTTCACAGCAAAACCTGCGTGGAAACATACACATACTGTTTGAAATACTATATGTTTCTATGTACCAAACTGAGTAAAAGCAGGTTTGTATGACTTTTTTTTTTTTTTTTTAGGATATTTTTTCGGCAATTTTATGCTTTATTGACAGTGTAGAGAGTGTTGAAATGGGGCAGAGAGGGGAGTGACATGCAGAGAACAACCGCGGGCTGGAATCGAACCCGGGTCCGCTGCTGGCTGAGGCCCATGGGGGGGACGCCCTACCAACTGAGCTAAGGGCGCCCCTAGGTTTGTATGACTTTAAGATGTTAATTTTTTTTGTTCATGCCCTGTGATTATTACAAATTGGTGGTCAAGCACTACTAATTTTAATTTACTACGGCATCAATGAACACAATGCAACCACAATTGCAGGGTTTAATTTGTATGGTGTGACCTTAGTGGGCACTAAATAATAAGTGGCATCAAACAGATGTACTGTACACACTAGAATAAAATGAGTTGGACGAGCTGAAAAAAACAGAATTTGACCTTTTCATCAACCCTAATATGAGCAGTTGACCTGGCAGAGTGCACAGGCTCAGAGCGCCTGAATCCCTGGTCTCACCCCGGAGTCACATTGAGAAAGAACAAATGAATGCATTACTTTGTCATGTGCTCACCTTGCAGTTGTGCAAGGCAAAAAAGAGAGAGAGAGAGAGAGTGAGAGAGAGAGAGAGGGAGGGACGGAGAAGAAGGATAGAAACAGAGGGAGCAGAGCAAGAGTACTGTAAATCTCCTGACCTTGGTCCTGGCTCTTTAGCTCTCTGTGTGAAGGGGTTTAGCCTATAGCCTTAAATATTTCAACACTGCTTGCTTGGCTGGAAAATGCTGAGGTAGACGAAGGGATAGAGGCCAGGCCCCAGCATTCAACCTCCCCAGCAATTAACACAGCAGCAGGACATTGCTGCAGTGCTCAGTGGTATGTGTGTGCAGGTGTGTGTGTGTGTGTGTGTGTTTTCATCCACTTCTTTGCTGAATATTCTTTTGATTGTTACAACTTCTACTACCTTCTTACCTCCTCCAAGCTAATCTACACACAGAAAATAGACACTCCAAGCCCCACCAATACACATACAAAATCACATTTTTCAATTTCCCTTACCAGTTACGGCGAGTTCAGTCGTCCTCCGGACCACAAAGCCCCCAAACTGGACTTCACAGGTGTAATTCCCGATGTCATCTTCCTTCACCTCCTGGATGGACAGAATGTCTCTCTTCTGGATGATACTGGCACGCCACTGCTTTGGACGGCACTCCTGTACATTAGAGGACAGGCAGGTCAAACTTAAAGCTTCTACCAAAGGGGCTTCCTATTGAAGAAACCACTTGAGAAGTGAAATAAAAAGAAAATGACTGGCAGCCAACAGATCTTGCTACACGTGGTAAAGGAATTAAATATTCTGGGCAAGCTTAACGTTATAAAAAAGACCTTCTCTCTCAGATTCCGTAATGAATTGAATCCATAAGATCTGAGCGCGCACAAAAGCTTTCAAACGTCGCTGAGCGTTAGGAAAGTGGATTAGTTGTAGGGGATGCATAGCTTGGCACTCTGACATAAAAGCTCCATACAGTAAAATGATAAGGCTCGGCCATTATCCTACTTATCTGATCACGATTTATTGCACTGAAGTAAATATTCTCCATTCAATAGCCCGGGTAGAGCCACAGAGGACAGAGAATGTTATTTACAGTAGTCTCTGCTGACAATAATAAGTGTGTTTGCGCTGCATCTTTGAGTATGTGTGTGTGTGTGTGTGTGTGTGTGTGTGTGTGTGTGTGTGTGTGTGTGTGTCGTGCAGGCACAAAGAATGACTCCATGACATGATCCTCTCTCCAGCTCCCTCGGTACTATGGCAGGGACAACGATAGCTCGGCGGATTCTATTCCACACACTGCTCCCGGGCAACCTTCGGATTCAATCACAGTGGCTTCGCAGTGGTCCAAATAACTCGGGGTTCCAGCACTCCCAGTCATTACCCGGGCTGTAATTGAATTCTGGAAAAACCTAGAGGTCGAGCCCTGCCAGCTAATCTACTGCTGATCTGCCTGTGATTAGTCTGGCCTGAGCCCTTCTCTGGGATGCATTTTTGTTGTCCGCGGGGCACGCCTGACCTGGTAAAGGCAAGAGCCCAGGTGAGAGAGGAGAAAGGTGCACGCTGAATAAAGATCAGGGGAGGACAAGGAGTTTTTGGAGGACATCCACTCATTCCGCAGGGCAGATAGAGAGGGACATAGCACAATTTTCTCCTAATATAACTTTTGTGTTCAGTATGCAAGGTGTCTCTGTGGCTTACCCTCTGCTCAAGTCCTTTCTTCTCTTTTAGATGACTCTCACGGTGAAAAAACACTCTTCTGTAACTCATCGCAAAATCGTTTGCGCCCGTACATAATCTGCCCTAACTGATCCCAACAAGGCTTTTTGAACATAAACAGCCAAGAAATTAGACGAAAAAACAAACCAACGAAGCATTCGAGAATAATTTCTCGGTTGTATAATCACAAAGGCAGAAAGACTCCCCTCCTTATTACTTTTCCAAACCACATAACAAATAACATTATGCAAGACAGACAGACAGACAGACTAACACACACACGCACGCACACACACACACACACACACACACACACACACACACACACACACACACACACACACACACACACACACACACACACACACACACACACACACACACACACACACACACACACACACACACACACACACACACACACACACACACACACACACACACACACACACACACACACACACACACACACACACACGCACGCACACACACACGCACGCACACACGCACACACACACACAAATCAACCTTCGGGCAGCAAGTATACAAATGTTACACAAGAAACAAGACAGTAGAGATAAAACAAATATAATGCTATCTCACCTTGTACCAGACGATGTCCGGCTCTTTCCCGGGTTCCACATAGTCGTCTATGTCAGGACACAGGATGTCTTTACTCTTGCTGAGCTCGGCCTTCTCGGTTCGTCTCATGTTGGAGTTGTAGCAGAGGTTTGTGTCGTTCTCGGCTACAGTCAGGGACATGGACACCTTCATGCAGTATGTGGAGTTCCTGTGGGCAGAGAACAACAACAACAGAAGGAGATTAAGATTTACCTTTACTGGTCTGAGTAGAGAAGAACATATCTTTATTACAAGTCATCCCGCTACATTAATGTTTATTCCTTTGATGCCCTTTTAGGTACATTATCCTTTAGCGTCCCTCCTCCTCTGCTACGTCCCTATACCCCTACCCCCATACCCCCTTCCCCCGTCCCAGTGTTTGTGGGGTTAGCAATAACGACGTGTTCAGCAGCTTTACCGAGTCAATGACTCACACTCGCCACCGCTATTGGATTTATGGAGGGAGTCAGCCCGGGCCTGGGAATGCTAATCAGAGAAGAGACAAACGCTGAGAGGGGGGAGGGATAGGGGGGTGGGGGGGCTTGCGACGTGAAGGAAGAGAAAAGCTGCTTGGTCATCACAAGGAGTAAGTCCCCACTGCACATCACCCCCCTCGTGTCTCCATGCAACCCCTCCACACACTAGACCTAATGCACAATAACTGGCAGTCAGGGATGTCTCTCTCTCTCTCTATCTCCAGAAAGCCACAGACCTCTCCAGAAGTGGGTATGACAAGGTGCTCCCTACAAAATGTACATTGATGTGGACAACCCTCACAGAGTAGGTGGTGGACACCTTTGCTGCCATGACAACAACCTTCCACTCTTTTGGGAGGTATTTCCACAAACCTTTCCGAGCCTTGCCACAGGGATTTTCAGGAAAGAGTATTGGTGAGGTTGGCCTTCGTCGATAAAGGTTGAGGTCGGGGCTGTCTGCAGGCCAGTAAACTTCTCATAATGACACATTTTCATTTATAGAGCGCCTCTTTAAAAAGGTACTCGGAGGAAACTTTACAAGACATGTTCAATAAAAGAACCAAGAGAATTCTTACGCAGTTAAGGCTTGGGGTGGGACAGGGCATTAAATCAAGCTTAAAAAGCAGTTCTATAAAGATGAGTTTTGAGTGACTTCTTAAAACATTGCAAGATTGGTGCAGTCATGGATGGTCCAGTGTTTGATCTAGAAGGGTAAGGAAAGGGTGGTTGGAGGTGGAGGAAGTGGGATAGGTTGTGCAGGGCTTTGTGAGTGAGGAGAAGGAGCTGAATCCATTTTGGGACTGTGTGCAAGTAGCCGACCATTAACACAAGGGTGGTCGGTCGGTCACAGGAACAGAAGTGAGTAAAGCAGGCAGAGCAGCGGAGCAGCGGAGTTCTGGATGTAACAGAGTTTATTAGGGACTTTTGGACAATGTACCATGAAGAATGCTATTGCAGCAGTCGAGGCTGGAGGTAATGAAAGCATATATCAGAGTTTCGGCCAAATGAAAAAAGAAAAAAGAAAAAGCTGGACGGAGGCATTTTCACTCTGCCTGGCCTGCCTTTCCTGCATTTCTTACGGCCAAACTCAGAAAGCCATGTTTGCTTAGTCCACGGGGGCATTGTCATGTTGAGAAAGGAAAAGGATCTTCTCAAAATTCTTGCCACAAAATTGGAATCACACAGTAAATCGAAAAATATCATTAGCCGTAGAACTAGTATAGGGTTATCCTTAATTTGAAATAAGAGACCTGGTCCAAACCATGAAAAACAGTCCCAATACTAAAAGGCCATATACTTTTATAATGTCTCTCTATGTTACTATCCTCTGCCTGCCTGCCCCAGCCTGGCTATGATTTGACTCGGTCAGTCACCGGGTCGCTGCAACGGGAGGCTTGCGCGTACGGGCCATATGGGCCTTCATTTCATTACATTACATTTACGGCTCACCAGATGCTCCCATTCACTGTAAATGACAGGGTTTCATATGATCTACTCAGGTTATGGAAGCAATAAGGGAGTCACCTCTCCCGTATAAACACCTCTGACCCCCTGGGACCATAAAACACAGATGCAGACACACACGTGCAGACACACACGCGCGCGCACACACACACACACACACACACACACACACACACACACACACACACACACACACACACACACACACACAGACACACACACACACACAGACACACACACACGCTTAATAGACAAATGTGGCTACATGCAGCTGTGGAAGACAAGGTGGAGATAGCAATGAAAAGCAGAATAGTTACTTAGAATGAGAAAATAAAAGGTATTCTTCCCCTTTACGGTATAGAAAATGACTAAAAGGCCATCTGGGAAATGCTGTAGGAAGCAAAAGTAAGATGCAAGGTATTGCAAAAGAGCTATGCCCTCTTGGTGCTGAATTCTAACACTATTGACTCAATGCTTCCGATTTAGAGGGCTGATGTAATGCTATAGGCTTGGAAAATATGTTTGTTACAAGAGTACAATAACAACCATGCAAACACAGGCACATAGATGTTGGCCAATTCAACTCTGCCTTTTGTTTATATAATAGGAAGACAATCAAAAATGACATCTCACAGTTGAGCACCTGAGCCATTAAGGTCCCAGGGGATCCAATGGGAAGCATCCCTACATTTTAAATATTCACAGCAGGCATCCTGTTGCATTATGGGAAGGTGTCAGTGGCATGTGCTTGATTGATGGACAGCCGGGGTCGATGCACAGTCCTATGGTGTCTTTCATGTCTGTCACATTCTATTTGGTCGTAGCTGCTTTTGGATATTAATCTGCAGCTCACGTAGGCGGTAATTCTCCACGCATTATTATCACACATGTCGGAAAATGTAATCATAGGAAGGAAATACACACGGTTTTCTCAACACTCCAGAACACAGGCTCATTACTAGCATTATTAAAAAATAATCTGTCAGGTGAAACACAGAGGGGTTGTGGCAGGGTGTGTGTGTGTGTGTGTGTGTGTGTGTGTGTGGGAGAGAGAGAGAGAGAGAGAGAGAGAGAGAGAGAGAGTGAGAGAGAGAGAGAGACAGGTCATGGGAGACAGGAAGAAAGATTGATGGATCTAATGTAAATCGATGTTACACACCTTATGTGAGATGAAATGCAAAGGGAGGAGAGGCAGAGAAAGAGCAAACAAGTGAAAGGGAGGAAGAGCAA